>NW_022631059.1:10876747-11000292 GCF_010015895.1 Lontra canadensis | reverse complement strand
TCCCCAGCTGGCCGGGGTGAGTGGGGAGGCCACAGCCAATGGTGTCTATGAAGAAGAATGAAGACCCCGGCCTGCTGCTGCCCCCTCCCCCACCAAGCCCAAGCAGGGTGCACCTGCCCCAGGTCATAGAGCACAGGCAGGGAGCCGAGGGGGTGGGTAGTAGGCATCCTGGGGGTCTCCAAGGACAAACTGTCTATTGTGGTCTTGTGGGTGGTGGGGGCCCCTCAGGGCCTGAATGAGGGTGAGGAGGCAGGGGCAGGTGTGGGAGCAGGTGTCCACTGTCATCCCACAGCATTACCCGGCAGGAGGGAGGGGTAGGGCGGGGAGTGCCCCCCAAACATGCCCTGGAACCGGCCTGGCTGGTCAGACACCTGTCCCCGGCTGCTGCTTGTCAGGACCCATCACAGGCCTGAACCAGGCCCTGGGTGAGGGGGGTGGAGGGACCCTCCTGGGGTGGAATTCCAGTCCTACCCCTTCAGGCTGGGGACACTGGGCAAGTCACTTCATTTCTCTGAACCTGTTTCCTTATCCACAAATTGGGGCTACAACCCCCTTCTGTGAATTTTCCAGGCACACGTGAGGCATGGGGCCTGGGGGGTCTCTGGGAAATGTTTTGGGGGCTCAGGCTACTAACAGATCCCCCCCCCCACACAAAGATTGTATCATTCTTCCATTTCATTGTTTCTCTCAAGAAACATTTACTGGGCACCTACTATGTGCCAGAATCATGCCAGGCCCTGGGGACCAGCAAGGCTCCTGTTGCAGGAAGAAGGCAGACAACCCATGGGAAAAGAATGAGCCTGAAAATTCCAGACAGTGGTACAGGCAATGAAGAATTAAACGAAGGTGCTAGAGGGGGACAAGGGCAGGAGGTCAGGGAGACATCTTTGCGGAGGTGACACAGAGCGACCTGGAGGCGGGGCCGCAGCAGCTGGGAAGAGTTGGAGAGTGGGCTCCCAGCAGCTGCCACCGCCAGGCAGACCTCCTTCCTCCTTCCCCCCCAGGGCTGAGTTGGCTCTGCATTTACAGAGGAGCTGCAAGGAGGCCCCTCCGTGAGGGCGTCTGGCCTGGGGGGACCCTCCTGCCCTGTTCCCAGGGGCTGAGGCCAGGGGGCAGGTCAAGGGCCAGGCTGGAGGAAATGGGGCCAAGCCCCTAGGGCAGCAGACTCTCCGGGGACGGCTAATATCGCGAGTGCCAGTGACGAGACCCAGTCCAGGGTGGCAGGGGCCGGGGGTCTGGGCCTCCATAAACAGCCACGGCTCGTAAAGCAGATCAAAGCTGCCTGTCCGAGCCCTGGCCACTTCCTGCAGGGCCCAGAGCCCCCAGCTCATGGGAACGGGCCTCTCGGACTCGCTCTGGGGTCTCTGTGGGGCTGGTGGCAGCTCCCTGAGCCTGCCCAAGCCCTCTTTTTCTCACCTACCTCACAAGGGGGCTTAGTGGAACCTCTGGACATGTCCTTTCGTCCTCCAGTTTTGACAAGAGTTTGGCTTCTGGAACCGCAGATCTGGGAGTTCTAATCCCAGTGCCGCCACTGGGTGACCTCAAACAGTGACCCTCACCCCATCCCACCAGACTGTCCTCAGCCCTCAAATGGGGCTAATGACGGTATCTGCTGTGGAGTTATATTATCTAATTTATAATTTGTAATTAGCGTTGATTGCTTATCTAATGATAATTCGGTATCCGCAGGCAGCGGGACTGACAGGTCTGACGAGCAGAAAGTCCCAGTCCAGGCACCTCGGCAGCTCCTTCTGCACAGGTCTGGGCAAGGAGATGCCCTGGAGGTGAGGATTTCTAGGCCAGGTGGAGGTTGGTCCAGCCCAAAGCCTGAAGTCCAAGGCCCTGGGGGGAAGCAGCCCTTCCCAGGCCTCAGGGCCCTGGGGTGGGGGGCTCCAGGACCAGAAGGCCAACACGGCCTCCCTCTGCCCTGTGCAGCCCTCCCCATCACACTCTCAGACGGGGCCACACCGCATAAAACTGCTCTATACTCCCCCTCCCACGGACAGGACTGCCTTTCTTGGGTCTTAACATGCGCTGTATAAAATACAGACGGACCCGGTCTGTCTCCCCCACAATTATCAGCTTCCTAAGGGCCGGGCTGTTATTGTTTTTTTTTTTTCTTCTGTTTTGTTCCTAGCTGCACCCCACCCACCCCCGGGGGTTCCTAAAACAGTAGGTGCTTAATAAGTATTTGTGGAATGCTTGAATGAGTGCTCACCCAGCTCCGGGAAGTATGCTCTATTGTTATGTCAATATACGAAGGAGGAAAGTGAAATCCAGCAAGGCAGTAAATTGGTGAGTTGCCCAAGATCTCAGACAGCTGGGGAGTGGGAAAGTCAGGGCCGTGGTAACAGCAGTATTGGCAGCTAAGGCACATTGAGCACCTACTATGTGCCAGGCACTGTGATGGGTGTTGGAATAGAAGTGGAAGTAAAAAGCCAGGCACATAGGAAGTGCTTTCTAGGGGCCACTCTCGGAATTCTCAGTGGGATTGTCCATAGAGGAGGGGACCGGTACACCCATTTCACAGATGAGGAAACTGAGGCTGAGAGGGATTAAATAACTAACCTATTCCAAACAACAAGCCCGGTTTGCTGGGCTGTGTTCTGGACCCTGGCTTTACATTCAGCATCTCTCAACTTTACCACGTCATCTATTATACTTTCCAACAAAGAAACCGCACTCTGAGAAGCAACTCAGTGTCTGTGGTAAGATGGCATGAGGGAGCTTGAGCTCATTTCCAGGCTCTGTTCCAGGACCTGTCTGCAGTGGGAGGCGAGCAGGCCCAAACAGAGAGGCCCATTACACACTTGATGCCTCAAAGCCAGAGGACCCTCCCTGGTACTTTAGTTCCCCCAAGTCTCTATAGGGTCAGGGGCTCCCCCGACCCTAGAATAGAATGGGCAGGTAGCTTCTTTCCCATTCATACTTGGGTCTCCCATGGTCTCTGGGCAGGGAAGTGGGGGGAGGCTGAAAAAGTAGTGGCAACTGTGCTGTGTGACCTCAGGCAAGCTGCTGTGCCTCTCGGAGCTACCAGTCTCTATTAAATCCATGGAGTCTCAGCGTGCTGAGAAGGCTCCAGGCTGGGATCTGAAGCCAGGCTCTGGGGAGGAGTGAGGATTACTCATAGGTCTGGCACCCGAAGGCACCTGCTCTCTGCCTGGAAGGACCAGGGAGAGATGATACTCACCTTCACCCCTGCCCTAGGCCTGTTTCTCCCTGTTTCCTGTTAGTGCTCTGCAAGCCCTCAAGAGATGGGGCCCAGTCCTGTCCACTGGTCCCAGCTAACCTCTTCTGGCCTGCCCTTCATCACTAGGAAAGAAAAATGAAGCACAAGGAGGCCACATTCTGCAGACCCCGAGTCCTTAGCCGTACCTGTCCTGAATCTTCTTTACTCCCCCTTCTCCCGTGGCTGCTTACCCTGTGATCCTTTCTGTCATTCTATCCCTGCAAGTCAGCCAGTGTCCCAGCTCTTAGAGAGTGGGAAAGCGAGGTTCAGAGAGGTACCTGGACTGGTCCTGAGTCCAAGGAAGCCAGGACATCCTTCCCAGAGGGCCGCACGGGGATCTCTCTGAAGGCCGGCCTTCCCTGTCATGCCCCTGCCTAGGGTAATAAGGCTTCTGCTAAGGGAGCAGGCACAGTGTGCACTGTCCCCCCATTTTACAGGAGAGGGAGCTGGGCTTCAGAGGAAGACAGCCACCTGCCTGAGGTCACATGGCCAGGAGATGGCAGAGCCTGTGACTACAGAGGGGGAGGGTCTTGTCCAAGGCCATGCAGGCCCCTATAGGGCCTAGATTCCCACCGAGGCTGGTCTGGTGCTGAAGAGCCTTCCCATGGCCCCAGTGGGGTGGGGGTGGGGGCACCGCCTGGCATTTCGTATTGGTTTGGGCAGGACTTGGGCAAGACCTGAGTGAGAAGCTGTGGGGAGACTTCCCATGGCCCCTCCTCGCTCTCAGACAATAACCCGGACTGAGGGGCCAAGCCCCCACCTTCCGCCAGCATGCAGTTGGGGGGCAGAGGCTGGAGGCTAATGTCCTGGCTTCCAGGTCTTTCTCCCTCATTGTCTGTCCTTGCCCCTGTCCCCCCACCCCACCCCAAAGTACCTGCATCCTTGGGAGTCTTCTTCTTCTTTTTAAAGATTTTACTTATTTGAGAGAGAGAGAGAGTACACTTGTGGGAGGGAGGAACAGAGGCAGAGGGAGAAGCAGGCTCCCCACTGAGCAAGGAGCCTGATGTGGGACTTGATCCCAGGACACTGGGATCATGACCTGAGCTGACGGCAGACACTCAACCAACTGAGCCACCCAGAAACCCTGAGTGTCCCTTTCTTGCCATTCAATGAGTAGACTCGCCAAAGTCCAGGCCCTCAGAGAGCACAAGGTCATGACCTTGGAGAATCACTTCCCCCTTCTGAGCCTCAGTTTCCTCTTCTGTCAAGTGGAGTCATTGCAAGGGTAGAATGGGGAATGCCAGCTCAGCACTTTGGGAACTCCACTGCCCCGAGGGAGGGAGTCATCAAGGTCCTGACACTGACCTGATTCGGTTTCCCAGATGGGGAGCTGAGGCAGTAGAGGTCAGGGGACCCACACAAGGACACAGCCAGCGGAGGGCTCCCCCCTGCCATTTCCTAAGAAGTGGCTGTGCAATGTCAGGAAGGCATGTGATAGTGTCGGACACCCCGAGTTCAAATCCTGGCCCCGCCACTCACTGTGTGGCCTCAGGCAGGTTACCCTTCCTCTCTGAGGCTCAGTTTTCTCTTCTGCAAAATGGGAGAAAACTAACCTGGCGGCAGGACTTTTGAGCTAATTCAGCATGTGAACCCCTAATGGCAGAGCCTGGCACCCAGTAGACCTTCAGTTCGTGGTAGGTCTTCCCAGAGGAGAGGCTGTGCTGGGCCGTCTTGGCTCCATGGCTGGAGAGGGTCAGGAGTCCGGCTAGTGTGGCTGGCCACTGACCTTCTGCTCTATGTAAACAGGATCCAGCCCTTCTGCTTCTCCCCCGCCCCTGGTGCTGGTGAGCTGACTGTGGCCACTGCCCTTTCTTTATGCTTTCGGGTACTTGGCCCTGCTGGCCTTTCCTGCCACACCCCAACCATGCTCGCTCACTAGCGCTGTTCTCCAACCGGGCCCCTTTTGCTCCTCTGTTCTCCCAGCTCACTCCAGCCTCAGGGCCTTTGCACCTATAGGTCTCTCTCCCTGAATTCTCTTTTCCCCATATTTCCTCCTTTTTTTTTTTTTTAAGATTTTTTATTTATTCATCTTACTGACAGAGATCACAAGTAGGCAGAGAGGCAAGCAGAGAGAGAGGAAGGGAAGCAGGCTCCCTGCTGAGCAGAGAGCCCGATGAGATGAGATGACGCAGAGCTCAATCCCAGGACCCCGAGATCATGACCTGAGCCAAAGGCAGAGGCTTTAACCCACTGAGCCACCCAGGCGCCCCCATATTTCCCCTTCTTTAATAGAGATTTTATTTTTAAGTTCTATCATTAGAAACTAAAATAGGACCTAGAATACTTTAGACATTTAATAGATATCTGTCCCATAAATAAATGAATTTTAATTTCTGATCTAATGTAACAGTCTTTGTTTTCCAATAGAGCCACTCAACCCATTTTTTATTTACGTGGGTATGTTTGGTCTCTTTTCTTCCTCTCTTCTGCTTCCTGTTGACTGGCTGACTGACAGACTAAGACTGAATGAATGTAGCCGAATCCCGTGATTGCTGGGACAGGCTGGAGACGGGGGCTTCTCCAAGCTGCCCTGGGCAATCCAAGGTAGGAGGAACATGGGACTGACCTGGGGAGACCCTACATTCTTTTTTTTTTAAAGATTTTATTTATTTATTTATTTATTTAAGTAATCTTTTTGCCCAACGTGGGGCTGGAACTTACAACTCCAGGGTCAAGAGTCGCGTGCTCTACCGACCGAGCCAGCCAGGCGCCCCAGGGACCCCTCATTCTTGCAAGTATTTATTCCACAGCTCTCTGTCCCCCAGATAAGGGCTTATCTTTGTCTCAACCAGCGTCCCTCACCCCTTCCCTCCCACCGCCACCCCCACTTCCCTGCAGGAAGTGCCAAGCTTATGAGTCTGGATTCTGGAGCCAGACCTGCCTTCTCGTCCCAGGTGCCCTGATCCCCGGTGGTGGGGTCCGACTTGCCCCCCACATGTCAGGTGGCGCCGGTGGTATTCACTTCCTGCCGTGACGGCGTTGAGAGGACCGATGGGCACGATGCAGGGCCGAGGGCTTTGCACGGCACCTGGCTCGGAGTGCGTGCTGGGTAAGCGTCAGAGGTGACTGCACCATTGTGTTCTCGTACCTCAGTTTCCTTCCATTGTACAGGAGGCCCTTGTCACTTCCTGGTGGGCACCTCAGGTTCCCGCCTCAAAGTCTGGAGCTAGAGGACTGTTTGGTCCCCCGTCCCCTGTCCTTCTGCCCCAGCCCCAGAGAGGGTCGTTTTCCAGGTCTCGCGGGGTTCCCCAGAGGCCTGCCTGACCACGGGAAGGTGGGGAGAGGAGTCAACACCAACATGTGGAGAGCAGTTCATTCCCACCCCATGGTCACACCAGTGTCATCTCCATCGCACAGATGGAGTAACTGAGACCTGCCGGCTCATTAAATCCCCAGACACGGCCTGTGCACCTACTGTGCGCGGGCTGTGCTGGGCCCTCTCCCATAGGGCTCACAGCCCAGTGGGGAGGACGGAGGACAGAAAAAGCAACACACCCTGCAGGATTTAAATCAATGGTCTTGCCCTGCTCCTAAAAGTTTCCCAGAGAATCTTCCAGCATTCCTGAAGGGGTGGGGGGCACCAGTCCCTTTGCACAAAGGAGAAAGTGAGGCCAGAGAGAGGCCTTCCCAGGCAGAACCGCCAGCTCTGGGTGGGGCAGCCTTCCTGCCTCTGCACCAGCTGGTGCCCCGAGGGAATGTTCTTCCTCAGCCACTGGCTCACGCTGCTCAGGCGCCACTTCCTCAGGGACCCTTCCAGGCTGGGAGGTCGAGGTCAGGCCCTGACACTCTTGCTCAGGGCCCAAGGCTTTCCTCTCCTATAACCCCTTCCCTGCCCACTCCCACTGCTCTCCCGGCTTTACCTGACACGGAGTAGGTGCGCCATCCACAGGTGAACCGGCCCCTGCAGGGGCCCCTCGTCAGGGAGACACTATGCCCCCATGCCCCTCCCCTGCTGCTGCAGGTGCACATTGCCGGGAACATGTCTCCTCCTCGTCCACGGCTGCACTTCTGCATTTCGTCTGAGCGATGACTGCATTGCTGACGAGCATCGTCTTCTCTAGAACACGAGCTTCCCAAGGATGCGGAGCCCTGCCCGTGCCCTGCGCCGTGTGCGCCTGCACCAAGTACAGGACCTGGCCCACAGCAGGGGTTAATCACTCTCTGCAGAAAGAAGGAAGGGAGGGAGGAAAGAAGACAGGGAGGGGTTGCAGTTTACTTATCCAGCTTTTCATTCGTTTATTCAGCAAATGCTTACTGGGCTCTGACTGCAGGCTAGTTTGGGGACAGAGCATGACCAACACAGACACAATTCCTGCCCTGGGGACCCTGACTTTCTGGTGGCTGCAAACAATTGTGATGTTGGTGGTGGAAAGCGCTATGGGGAAAGGGAGAGCGGGAAGGGCTGCAGACAGGGTGTCTGGGCTCCTGGGAGGGGGCTTCTGGGAGGAGAGGGCAACTGGCAGAGGCAGGGGCAGGTCCCGGGTTCCCCGCCCCCAGCTGGCAGATGCGGGGCTGTCGTAACTGTGGGCAGCCCGGGTTGCCAAATGCCACCACAGCTGCGTCACTGAGAGCCGGGAGGGCTGGGTGGGGGGAGGCGGAGGCGGGGGCGGGGACTAGGTGGGCGGGGCCCCCACGCCGAGCGCGCTTCAGGCCCAAGTCACGCAGAGCTGGGGCAAAGCCCGCCGGATGTCCACTGTTAGTCACTCTGCGTATTGCGGCTGCATGGACCATTGTCAACATACCTGAGTGTCGCGTTCCCGCTCCGAGAAAGAAAACGTGGCAGAAACCACGGAAGACCCTGTGCGTGCCTTGCCCCCCTTCCAGAGCTGACTTCATCCCGAATTTGGCGTGCATGACCTCGTGTGTGATTTCATCATGTTACTTTCCTGGGTTTGCTCGGCGTGTCCCTGGGCAAGGCACTTACGCCCTCTGGGCCTGGGCTTGCTCCTCCGTGTGATGGGAGCAACCACACGCGCCCTCAGAGGACCCGTGAGAATCCAACCCGCTCCTCCGTGTCAAGTGATCAGATGAGAGCCTGGTGCATCGGAACTCATTCTTGTGGTGGAACACCAAGGCCGGGGGGATGCAGACAAGAATGTACCCTTTAAACAGGCTCCCTTGGGGCGCCTGGGTGGCTCAGTGGGTTAAGCTGCTGCCTTCGGCTCAGGTCATGATCTCAGAGTCTTGGGATCAAGCCCCGCATCGGGCTCTCTGCTCAGCGGGGAGTCTGCTTCCTCCTCTCTCTCTGCCTGCCTCTCTGCCTGCTTGTGATCTTTCTGTCAAATAAATAAATAAAATCTTTAAACAAGCTCTCTTGTGGGGGTGCCCGCCGCTGGCTGCTGTGGTGGTGTGAGGTGCCAAGGCTCTCATTCTGGTTCATTCTGCTCCACTCCCTGTGGGGTCCACTTCCCCCATCAGCCTGGAAAACCCAGGGTGCAAGCCTGCCTTGTTCTCTTCTGTCACCCCAGCTCCCAGCCCAAAGTCTGGAGACTCCCAGGATCGGTTTGTGGAGTGAATGAAGGGGACTCAGTTTCCTCATCTGTAGAATGGTTCTCATTGGAATGAGAAAGTGCCTGATGCACAGTAGGTGCTTTGTAAACTCTTTATTTCCTCCTTTCCCAACTGTACCCCCTCTTCTCCTCCCCCTGGGGCTAGTGCTGGAGCCCACTGCCCTTGGGGCAGCCATGATGCCAACTGATCCTGGCTTTCATGCATTCATTTCGGCATGCATGCATTCAACAGTTGTGTGTGTGTGTGTGTGTGTGTGTGTGTGTGTGCACCTGTTGTGCTCCAGACTCTGCTCTAGGATCTGGGGATTCAGAAATGAATCAAACAGGCAAAAATCTTCATCTTCCTGGAGGTGACATTCTGTCAGGGAACATAGCCATTGGACAAGAGTGTGACCCAAGCTAAGATTCGCTGGGGCTGGGCAGGGAGAACCAGGGGGAGGCTCCTGCTTAACCCAGTCTGGAGGTCTGGGGAAGGTGGTGAGCCCAGACCAGAGGGTGAGAAGTTAGCCAGTTGAAGGGTACAGAGGCTGTTCCAGATGGACAGACTGTGCAGAGGGTGAGGTGGGCCTGGCGATTTGGGGACCTGTCTGTGGCTTGGCCTGGATGGAGGGGAGGGGAGCGGGGGTGGGACCTTATCCTGACAGGTGGGTGGTGATCTGGGAGAGGCTTGGCTGGATGTAGGCTTCACAAGTTTTGCTCTGGCTGCAGCATGGGGCCTGGACTGGAGAGGGGAGGCTGGAGGTGGGAAGATGAGAAGGGAGGCTGGAGTTCTGTCCACCCATCAGAGGAGAGGAGGCAGGCAGGCTCAGATGTGCTGGCCCGCATCCGAGTTTCCCTGGAAATAAGCCTGGGTTGTGGCTGCTGATGAGGCTTCCCCTGTCCTCCCAGGGGCCTGGATCAGGCGTCAGCACACCTCTACCACGAGGACAATTGGACAATGGCCCTTGGGCCTCTGATGCTAACCCCCGTGACTGGCCAGAACTTTCGGGGAAAGGACCCCACCCCCCAACTCCGTAAGCATGACGTCCTACCAGCATGTTCACTGCACAGTTGCCACCAGCCCAAGATGGAAACAACCCAAGGATGCATCACCCAAGGCCTCATCAAATTCACCAGGATCCATCCAGACAGAATATTCTGGAGCCCTGGGAGAGGCAAGATGGTACAGAGCTTTGGAGCATAGACCTGGGAGCCTGACAGCCTGGGCCTAAATCCTAGCTCTTCCAGTCACTGCTGTGGTACTAGGCAGGTGCCTTGCTGCTCTGTGCCTCAGTTTCCCCACTTACAAAATAGGGACGATGAGAAGAACAGAGCTCTTAAGATCAGCCTTATGGCTGATTAATTAATCCACGTGAAGCATTTGGAATTGTGCCCGGGACATAGTAGGTCAGAGGTACAGAAATCTTTGGTGCTATTATTATTAACATGATGATTAGCGGCAGTCATGTTAGAAATACACATAAATCCAAGGGAGAGAAAAGGAAGGGGCAGGACAGAACGTAAAGTGGGCTGCTACTTGTATAAGAAGGCAAGAAGAGTAAGTAGATGGTGTGTGTGCAAACACTTGCACCATTGCAGGAGACCCAAGACACTGGCCACATTGAATTCTCTGGTCAGAGGGAGTAGATACCTGGGAGGAGGGGGTTAGGGACCCGGACTTTTCACTCCACACCTTTCTACCCTCTATGCTGGTGTGTGTGTGTGTGTGTGTGTTTCCCCTGTGAGCTTGGTTCAAAACCAAACACCAGAAAGCAATTCTGCAAGAGGTTTTCTTCGGGAAGGCCCCAGATCCCCCCACCCCCATCCTCCCCAGCCCGCCCCCGCATCCTGGCCTGTGTGTGGCCCAGTCTCGACACTGCTGGTTTTCAGAGCTCTAGGCCTTGGAGCAGGTCCGAGCTGGAGTGCCCTGCAAGAAAAGGGGCTCCTTGGAGACCCCCAGAGCAGCCTCGGCTCCGGGTGGCGCGGGGTGTGGGGGCTGGGGGGGGTCCCGACCGACTGATGAGAACTCCAAATGCTCCCCAGCCCGGGCTGCTAATCACTTCCAGATTGGCCGGGTCAGGGCCAGGGCCGCCGCCGCCTGGCTCCATAAACAGCCCGTTGCTCCAGATGGTGGCTGGCTCCAGCCTGGCGAGCAGGTTCACGGGGGACTGGTGGGGGGGTGGCAGCAGGTGGAGGACCCCCACCCCGTCTCAGTGGGGCGGGGAGGCTCCAAGCAGCCGGCCTCGGCTGCCGCTCATCCATGCTATTCTGAGTCAGGGACGCAGGGCGGGAAGGGGCTGCAGAGCTTGAACCCATTGCTCAGAGGAGAGAAACTGAAGTACAGAAGGGTCAAGGGACGGTTCAAGGTTGGCGGTAGACAGAGGGAGGGGCTCCTGAGGTTGAAGCTGGGTTTGCTTTGTCTCTGTGAATCTGGCATACCGTGGGGGCATGGTGAAGACCCAAGGAGGGAAGGGAGGTCGGGAGGGAGGGAAGGAGACCAGGAGGCATGTTGCTTCCTACGTTCAAATTCTGGTTCTGGATATTACTCCCTGAGCAAATAAACTATTTTTGTTCTCTGGGCCTTAGTTTCTTCATCTGTAGAATGGGGATGGCTGGAGTTCAGAGTTCAGCAGATTGTTGGAAGGGTCAGGGATATGGCTCCTGGGAACTGCCAGGCTGTGTACGGGCTGCAGACATTGGCTCAGTATCCCTCCCCTTCTCGGTGATAGGCCTTTGATTCCTGCTTCTGAGAGCACAGTGGCCTCCTCCAGGAAGCTGCCCGGACAAACCCTTTGTGCCAAGCACTGTGCCCTTCCCATGGCCGCTCTCAAGTAATCTCCCCGCGGGGAGCCCTGCTCTGACCCCTCTGCAGACGAGGGGCTGGAGGGTCAGGATCTCCCTGTGCCATCGTCTCCGCCTTCTCGTCCTGTCAGTGAGGACACAGGGCATCACGGAGGCAGCGGGACACGGTGAGGACCTCACTGCTGGGAAGAGGAGAGCTAGGTGTGCGCTAGAGCTGTTTCTCCTAGTCACAGGGTGCCCATCCCAAGTCAGGAGACCCGGACGCTTCTCCTGGCCCTGCCCCCTGACCCGAGAGCCCACATTGTGGACAGGAGGTGAGGACCCAGGCTGGCTGTTGCCTTGGTTGGTTCTGGGTTGTGATCCCCCAGAGAAGGGGAGGATCCCTGGCCTGACCCCGTGTCCCCACACCAGCCTGGAGCCCTGGCTGGGCAGTAGCCCCGTCCCAGGGGAGCAGGCTGCAGGACAAGTCCGGGGGATGATCTCCTGGTGATGATGCCTCCCTGCTCCGTGGAGCAAGGACCCAGATCCCCAACCACTGAGCGCCCGTCTCTCACTCTCTTAACCTATGCTCAGCCCAGGACACCCTCTGTGCGGCTTGGCTGAGCAAGTGACCAAGCAATCATACTTTACGGGCCTGGCACTCTTGGGAGCAGTGAACTTACGGTAACTTTAGAACTCACATAAGCCACTGCAGGAGGGCCTCCTGTTATGCCCATTTTACAGATGCGGAAATGAGGCTCAGAGAGGTAGAGAGCCTTGCTCAGGATCACACAGCTGAGCTGTCCTTCGAACCCAGGCCTTCCAGCTCCAGAGCACACTCTCTTAACCACAAGTCCCCACTCCGAGGGCAGAAAGGGGCCTGCTGCGAGCTGGGCCCCTGGCAGGTAGTAGGTGCTTTTCCTTGCCTCCCTTCCCCCTCCCGCCCCATCGTCTAGTGCCTGGATTCAGATTTCAGCCCAGCCTCGAGGTCAGCAGCCCGTTCTGCCCTGAACAGGGAGGAATGTTCGTGGTGGCCTCGGCCCGGGTCCGAGAAGAAAGGCAGCCTTGTGGGCGAAAGGTGAGCCGCTGGGTGGGCGCGGGCGTGTTTACCCAGGGCTGGGCGTGCGGCTCAGGGTGGCGTCGCTGTCAGCCGCGCCGGCTGCCCCGGGCCTGTGCTGGCCTCCAGATGTGGGCTGGCTCCAGCCGGCCGGGCCCCCCCACCCCATGCACAGAGGGGCTTTATCAAAAGCGGCTGTGAGGAGGCCCGGGAGGCCGCCTGTCTCCAGCCTGCTGGCTCCGAGCCCTGGACCTGCAGAAGCCAGGCCAGCCGCACACGGGCTTTTGTGCCCGGGGTCTCTGTCCGTGCCACCGCCCGGCCAATCTGCTGTCCTTGGACCTGGGGGGAGCCCAGGCCAGGGGTGTAGCCCCCTTTCCCAGGAAACCAAAGCTCCAGGAAGAATCCAGAGGGATGGCGGTTCAAGAACACTTCTTTTCCATGCATTTTTCTGCATCCCTAAAGGGAAAGGTAACCCACACAGAGTAAAAAAGTGCAAAACTCAGGAAAACTCGAGGGGCGCTCAGGGAGCAGCCAAGGGGAAGGCACTCGTGGGAAGGCTAAATGGCAGAGCAGGATGGCGGTCCCCTTAGCGGGGGGTGAGTCACGAGGACGGCTGTTATCCCTCGTGGTATTTCCTTTCTTGGGGTGGGAGTGGGGCCGTCATTCTTCATGCTTTCTTTGGTGGCCGGAACTACTTTGCATTAACAAATAACAATAAATGGAGAACAAACTACTTTGCATTAACAAATAATAAATGGAGAACACATCGGACAAACAAAGACCCTTTACTTGGAGCTGTCTTCTGATACCTTCTAGAGCTTGCCCAAGAGCCCACAAACAGATCCACGCACATTCCCTTTCCGATTTCATTTTCATTTTCCTAGTAGTTTTCCAATAGGCACTGCCGGGTGCCTGGTGCTTGCACTTAACAGCCTGTCCGAGGCTGCCCACAGCCTCGGGCCTTTTCCCAGCTGTGTAGTATTCCACTGGGGTTGGGCTTGCAGTCATTCTGAGGGACCATGCCGTGGTGAATCCCTCCCGAACTTGCACCTGTGTTTGGGGGCTTGGGAGTGTATTCTGGAAGCTCAACTCTTAGGAGGAGAGCTAGAGGGTAAATGCATTCAGTGTTCTGAGAGCTACGGCTGACTGGTCCTCACTGCCGTGGTCCTCTATGGTCTCACCAGCAGTGCAGCCCCACACAAGGAAACTGAGGCACAGAGAGTCAGCTCTTCTTAAGGGCAGGCAGAAATAGCTTCCTGTGAGTCTCTCCCAAAAAACACACCAAAACACCCCTCTCTTGGTTTTGTTTCTTCCTGATTGCACAAGAGAAGCATGTCCTTTGCAGAAACTTCAGGAAGTACAGAAAAATCACAGCTAGAAAATAAGGCTCTGGCCCTCTCTGCCGCCCACTACCAGCCTCTCTGGTGCACTATCACAGTCCCTCCCCTCCCCCCCTTCTCCCTGCTTCCAGCCTCGTTCCCCCTCTGTCCCTTACGGGCTAATAGGGATGTTTTGCACCCCTTCGCCGGGGGACATGTGGCAGTGCTGGGGACATTGTGGGTTGTCACACAGGCAGAGGGGCATGCTACCGGCATCTGGTGGGGGAGGCCACCACTAAACACCGTCCAGTGCCCAGGCTGGCCCCGGGACAGACAAGCATCCGGCTCCAATGTCAACAGTGCCCAGGCCGAGAATCCCGAGTCTGGTGCCGTCTGTCCTGTGCGCAGATCTTCCACGGCTCCCACCTCATACAGAGGACAGCTGAGTCCTCCCAGCGGCCACGAGGCCCTGTAGCTCATGCCCCATCGCATCCCTGCCCTCTCTCTCTGGGCTCCAGGACAAGCTCCTCCCAGGGAACCTCCATGCCCCCCACCCCTGTCTCTGTCAAGTGTCACTTCCTCTGGGAGGCCTCCCTGACCTCCCTATTTAATATCTGCCCCTCCCTGATCCTTTCCGCCTTCTTTCTCCCTGGCACTAGGCTGTGATGTCTTACGGGCTTGTCAGCCAGGCTCCCCACCCAGAAGACCAGCTCCAGGAGGGAAGGAGGGGGAGGGCTGGTCTGATGCAGAGTGGCCCCTGGGCACCCCGGGGGGACTCAGCAGAGGCTCATGGATAGGACAGCGGACCCTGCAAAGTCCTGATGTCTGGGCAGCAGCTGGGGACAGAGGATACGGATGCTGAAAGTTGGCCCCTGGGGTGGAGGCCCAGAGGGACTCGTAGGCCCCCAAGGCCAAGGCTAGTATTTCTTCCACCTGGCAGCCCACCTGAGTCCCTCCCAGCAGCTGTGCCCTTGGTCCTCCAGGCCCACCTCACCCAGGTCCTGCCCTCATTACACCAAAGCTTCTCTCACCAGGGACAGCAGGAAAGACGGAGGGGACTCCAACATTAATGGAGCACCAACTGTATGCCCCACTTGGACTAGGCAGCATGGGGATTGTATCTCAGTGATTTCCTGGAGGCCAGGGGTGGTGACTTAACCATCTCCCTGTCCTCGGGGCCTAGCACTATGACATTTATGGAGCACCTACTGTGTACCAGTGACTATACCGAATGTACCTTCCTGCGGGAGAGAGAAATACTGGACCGCGGATTTAGGGAGGGAGAAAGCCAGTGCACTTTTCTATGGCCGCTTCTAGTTAAATTTTCCTTTTTAACAGAAAGCAATCTTTTTCTAAATAAATAAAGAAATCTCAAGTAAAAAAAAGACAACCCTACCACCTACTGATGCTGGGAGGAAATTCAAGAGGCCTTGGAGCCCAGAGGGGCTGCCTGGGGAGCCAGGGAGAGTCCTCCAGGAGGAAATGAGTTGTAGCAGAGGCCCCAGGAGGTGTGGGCAGGAAGAAGCCCGTGGGAGGCTGCTGCTCAGGACTCGGGGAGGCAGCCGGGCGGCTGGGGTGCTGATGGTCCGGCCCCTTGCTGCGTGTCCCTGAGTCCAGTGTTTCTTGGTGGAGCTCATCGCAGCCTCGTTCCTGCGACTGGGTTTCTGTCCCTCCGGGGCACTCCTGCACTGGGACTCTGTGAGGGCAGAGCCCACTCTGTCTCACCCACCTGTTTGTCCCTAGGGCCCAGAGCTCACAGCAGGCACCAAAACACACATCCTTCCAGAAGCTCAGAATGTGTTTTTTTTTTGGAAATCAGTCTTTGCAGGTGTCATAAGTTTAAGGACCTTGAGACAAGATCCTACTGGATCAGGGGTGGGCCCTACCTCAGGGACTGGGGTCCTAACGAGGACACACAGACACATAGAAGGTCATGTAGAGACGAAGGCAGAGACCAGAGGGATGTGTCTATGAGCCAAGGGACCGCGGGAGCCCCCGGGAGCTGGGACAGGCAAGGCTTCTGTCCTGGAGCCCCCGAGCAGGCACGGCTCTGTCGACCTGGGTTTCTCTTGTTTTAAGGCACCAAGTTTGGGGGACCTGGTTATGGTTGCCTCTGGACACTCACAAAGTTTGCTCACACAGACGAGCCCGTGAGTGAAGGAACACTCTAAAAGCAGCTTGGGTGGTTGCTCCTGGCCAGTTTTGTGTGGTGAGGTGACTGTCCTCGTCCCCGGTGACTGGGTTTGCTTCCTGGGGTGCCTGCTCAGGCTGTGGGGCTGGGGAAGCTGGAGGCGGCCCAGCGAGGGAGGGTGTGAGCATGGGGAGCTGCTGAGCTGACATGGAAATCAGGTCGTGTAGACATCACCTCTCCCCCATCCCCAGAAGCCCACGTACATACCCCGTGTGGACCCCCAACTTCTGAGGGCCTCACCCCTCCTGAGGCCTTTCAGATTTGCTACAGCAGGTGCTTATTCTCAAATATGGACTCTCTTCAGAATGTGCACCCAAGTCACTCTCCTCAACTCCAGGTAGAGCCCAGAGCCAGGCTGTCAGGAGGGAATTTCTCCACCTGCCCACCCTTGGTCCTTCTGCTGTGCCTCTGGAGGTGAGATGACTTGTGGAGAGACAAAGCTGGTCCTGGGCTGGCGGGGCACCTGGCCCGTAGGTGCTTACTAAGACAGTGGGCCCGGCGTCCTGCTCTCCCAGAACCCAGCCTTAAATCCTAAAGGGAGTTAGCCCTTCCCAGCCTCGGACCCCTTCAGAGCCCCAGTCCCTGGCCTGTGCCCTGTCCAGTGGCCCCACAAAGCCACTCCACTCCCAAGGAGCTCAGTATCTTTAGAAGGACCATAAGACGCCTGAAATCAAAGCAGGCCGCAGACATGGAAGGTTTTGAAGTTGGTTCAGGGCAGGCGGGGCTGAGGAGCCCCCGGCGGTCTTGGCCCCTCTCTGGGAATTGGGGTAAAGGGGGCCCCTGGCAGGAAAATGGTGGCCAAGTACAAGGGGGCATTTGTCATTTTAGCAATCATCTGAATTCTAGCAAAGACCTATCGTACCAAGTTTTAGAGAAGACAATGGGGAAAACTCAACTGGAAAATGACCCTATTCTGGTGTTGGAGACAGGGAGGGAGCCAGCGGTTGGGCTGGGAAGCAAGGATCTTCGTCCCTCCCCTGCCACTGACTTGCTGTGTGACGTCAGGCAATTTGCCTAATCTTTCTGTGCCTCAATTTCCTCACCTGCCAAATGGGAGATCATCATGTCTCTCTTGAAAGGCTGCGGTGGGGGGGACCTTCCTGATTCTGTGTGACCTGCTGGCCCAGCCCTGGGTATGGTTGGCGCTCGGGCATGGACGCTGTCACTGTCATTTGTCCTAATGACACAAACATCAGCTTCTCCTGAACCGAGGGCCTCCTACACACTGGGCCCTCGGCAGGCATCGTCCCACCGAATCCTCCCATAGTCGCAGGGGTGGGCGGAGGCATCGTGTGCACCCCCTGGCCGCCACTGGGGACCAGAGAGGAAGGACTCCTGCCCGGGGCACGCAGCAGGTGGAGCTCCAGGCTGCGACCCCGAGCCCTGTCCTCCGGTGGCACCGTCGGTCCTCCTCATCACTTCCCTTCAGGAAATCTGGGGAGCTAACGGAAGCAGAGAAAAGCCCCTCATGTTCCCATGGGCTGGAGCGGGGCCTCTCCACCTTGCACTCTGGACATTCCGAGCTGGGTCATCCCCTGTTGTGGGGCTCCCCCACGAGGGGTCTTCAGCAGCGGCCTCTGGCTTCTGCCCACCAGAGGCCGGCAGCTCCCAGGAGCTGTGACTGCTAAAAGCGTCCCCAGGTGCGGCCACAGGTCCCAGAGAGGAGGCAGCCTGCTAGCAGCAGGCCAGGAGTAAGGGTGTTAAGTGTTGGAGTGTTTCCTCCCTGTCTCCACGCACGCACGCATGCACGCACGCACACAGACACACTCACAGTAGATGAGCTTTCAGCCAAGTCTTACATTTTCCTATAAAAATACAGCTGGGTGACAATCACGCATGCCTTTGGCTTTGGCAAATCCATCTTCTTGTTGGGGGGGTTAAAGATGGAGAGTGGGATGGTACGTGAAGGTTGGGGTGACTCTGGCGCCCATGAGCATGAGCAGGGTGGGGGTGTGTGCCTGTCCGCTGGCCTGGGTCGTGGGCCTCTTGCTGTGCCGAGCAAACCAGAAGTTCAAAATCTAGGCTTTCAACCCACATGCTCCTAGATCCCCTGCGAGGTGTGGCCAAGAGCCGAGTGGATTCTGGGGTGGAGGGATGGTGGGGGGCGGGGTTGGGGGGGGGTGTTTGCAGCCTCTTACTGGGACCTCTCTCAGGGGTCACTGTGACCACACCTGGCGGGGGGGTGCTCTTCTCCCTGACCCTACATTCCCACTGTGGGGTTTTCAGGAACTTGGGCTAGCAGGTGCCGCGTGGAACCAAGTGCTCAGTCAGCAGAGCCTGTTCTGTGATTTACCTGAGCAGAGCTTTGGCTGGGGGTGCAGAGACCCCTTTCCCCCGACAGCCCACAAGATTTGTCCCCGGCTGGAGGCTGGGGTCGGACTCTCTCTCTTGTCAGCCGGAGTGTCAGGGGCCTCAGCCCAGTGGATCTGGTTCCGGGCTGGGGGTGACCAAGGGCTTGGCGTTTCTCTCCTAGGGCTGAACTCCCGGGTGTGACGGGGGGCCACTCAGAGCTCCCAGTCACAGTCTGCAGCCAGGCTGAGGCACCAAGGCTCAGGGACTAGCAAACTGCTCAAGGTCACCCAGCATGCTCTCCTCTCTCAGCACCTCGGGGCCCCGGGGGGAGGCTGGGGTCCAAGGGGCACCAGGAGCGGCAGGAGACAGCGGACTTCCTCTGACAATCATGAAGGTCTCGATTTCACCTTCCATAAAATGGGTTTGGTAAACAGTCCCTGCCTTAGGGCTGGGGGAAGAGAGTTTTGTGATGTGCCCAGCACACAGAAGATGCTTGTCAGGATCTGACTGTTCCTTAGTCCCTGGGTCACCTGAGCACTGCCCCAGACTCCGTCCCCTCAGGCGCCCAGAGGGAAAAGCTCTGGATGAAGCCAGTTTGGGTTCAGATCCCAGGCCTGGGGGGCTGCCCCATACTAGCAACTTCACTTCTCTGTCTCAAGGTCCTCATCTGTAAAATGGGGACACCAACAACATCATAGCACAGTGGAAAAGAAAAGGGATACTGAGGGTTGGGGTGGGATGTATTTAGTCCGCGCTGAATAAACAGACCTCACCCCTGGCCGAGCGGCGACAAGCATCCTGGTGGGGTGGGGGGTAGGCAGTTAAGGCCGTGGGACAGGTTGGAGGTCAACCTGGTCAGAGTGACTCTCACTTTGTGGCTCAGAGCTGTGTGATCTTGGGCTAGTCACTCAGCCTCTCGGGGCCTTGGTTTCATCCTGTTAACATCAGAAGACCCCAGGGCCATGCAGCAGAGGGCCGAGTGGAGCCTGGTCTAGTCCCAGCTATGCTGTGGCTGGTGCTGGGCTGTACCCATAAGGAGAGGTGCGGGACGCCAATGGCTCTGGGCCCCCCACCCCGGAAGGCTTATGCCTGCAGGAAGGGGACCTGGGCCTAGTTTGAAAGCACGAGCAACTTTCCATCCAAGCTGCTCCTGGGAAGCTCACACTTGGGCCTTAAACTCCATTTCTTTGCTGCCCACTGTGGCATCTGTCCCCCGCCCCAGCATCTGTCCCTACCCCAGGTCTTCACTTAGCTTTGGACACACCAGCCTCCTTGATCCCTCTGTCGGGAGTTGCAGGCCGTGTAGCGTACCCAGTGCTGAATGACTTCTCCCTGCGTCCCCAGACTGACCCCCGGGGACAGAAAAAGGCAACTCCAGCTTCCTGGGCTGGGCCCAGGTCTGGGGGTCTCTGCTCCTCTCCCCTCCCCTCTGCACCCACGCCGTGGGCTCACTATCTGATCACTCTGCTTTCCTTGAGTCTAAAAGGCCATGGAAAAAGACTGGAGAGATGAACAATGTGAAAAGATGTGCGCCCTTGAGTCAGGGACGTGTGGTGTCCAGCATCCAAGCACTCCTCACCCAGTCCCCTGGGACTGCCTGTGGCAGCCCCATGCTCTCCTCCCACCTTCCCCACCCTAGTCCATCTCTGTCACCTCCCTGTCCCCTGCTTTCCAAGCTCACCCTCCACGGTCCATCCTCCACACGCAGCTAGAGGGACTCTGTGAAAACCCGAGTCACATCTTGTTCCTCCTTTGCAGTTTCTGGCTCCCTCAGAGAAAAAGGCAAATCTTGACAAGGTCCTGCATGACGTGCCTCTTGTCACCAGACCTCCTCCTCTCCCTGATCCCCTCCCTCCCTCTGCTCCAGCCACACCAGCCTCCTGGCTGTTTCTCTAACAAATCAGGCATGCTCCTGCCTCAGGGCCCTTGCACTGGCTGCTTCCTCTTCCCAGGATTTTCTTCCCCCAGGTATCCACATGACTCACTCTTCTTCAGGTCTTTGTTCAAATGCCACCTTCTCAAATAGCAGGTCTTTCCTGCCCCAGCCAATCACCCCCATCCACCTACCCTGCTTAATGTTCCTCCACAGCACTTATCACCAACCAATATTCTACATAATTGAATTTTTACTTGTTTGTTTCTTCCTACCCGGTTCCATGGTCCCCACTCCCAGAATGTCAGTTTCACGAAGACAAGTGTTTCCAGCCTGTTTTGTTCTCTGCTACATTCCCTGGGCTGGGGCAGAGCTTGGCACACTGTAGGTTTTCATTAAATACTTGTTGAATGAATAAATTTGGAGGACACGTCCCTGGGTTATCTGGGAAGCTTTAGGGAGATCTGCGATTGGGAATCCCCCTGTAAACTGTGGAGGGCAATATTCCCGAGACACTACGGCTGGGTCAACATGTTCTCAGCTGGGGTTTGTGGGAAGGGGGCAGCTCAGGGTCCTGGTGTTTACAGTCAGGTTCCCAGAGATGGGCCCCGATCAGGGGCCAAGGAAAGAAAGGGAGACAAGGGGACTCCTGGGTCTGGCTTTAGGCCTCTGACCACAGTGTCAAGTTTGTGGAGAGAAAGATCAGGAAGGCAGTGGGTTCAGCGTGGCAGGAAGTGGCCGGCCCAGTCTTCTGGCCTGAATTATCTGGGAAGAAAAATAATCACATTCCAAGGAACCCATGGCTTGGGCGCCGGAGCCACTTGTGGGGGTGGGGTGAGGAGGTGAGGGGTAGGGCTGGCCTGGGTAGGTGGTGGCCCTGCCTGAGGCTCAGAGAGGTCAAAGAGTCAGGTCAGGGTGACCCCAGATGGCTAGGATTTATACTAGGCCACAGGAGGTGCCCCCAGATTGTGAATGGCTGGGACATGGCAGCCAGGGGGAGGGGAGACCAACTGCTGTAGGCTGGGGTGCAGCTGGGGAACCCTGCAGCAGGCTAAGCTGCCACTCCACACCAGGCAGTGTCCACTCCCATCCCCCAGACCCTGGTGGGAGCAACCGGGTCTATAGAGGGGGCTACTGCCCTTACAAGCCACCAATAGGGCCTGAAAAACCTGATGGCCCTTCCTAGGATGGTCCCAAGGCCTGGACCCAGGGAGAATGCCTGAAGTTGGTAATAATAGTAATGATAAGAGCTTGTATTGTGTTCCAGACACTTTCCTGTACTGTCTCATTTTACCCTCTCATCACCTCATGAGGAGGTCACCCCGTTGCCATTGCAGGTCCCTAAGGACCTGTGGGGTCTGCCTCCATCTCAGTCCTACCGCCCAGATCCTCACACACTCTCTTCCAGCCACTCTGGCTTCCTTGCTGTTCTGTCGTCCCATCAAACTCATGCCAGCCTCAGGATCTTTGCACCTGCTGTTCCCTCTGCCAGTTCTTTCTCTAATCAGCACTCAGCTCAGACCTTAGAGGTCTTCTCTGACCACACATCTAAAGCAGTTCCCTGTCCTTCCTCCTATCACATGAGCTCACTGTACTATTTTTATTGACCCAATTCAGTTGTTAAATTATCTAATATATTCATTATTTCCTTACTCTGCGTCTCCCATTTCCAGTATGACAGCAGTGTGAGGGCAAAGGACTCTTCCGGCCTCTCCTCTTCCGCACACCCAGTGTCTGGTGGAGAAGCAGCCCTGCCAGCACGCACTGAACGAACAAGCGGACAGACGTGGCTGCTCTCTGTGCGTCACTCATGACTGGGCGCGCCAGTGAAACTACATTTTTAGGAAAGGTCCCATTTCACCCAGGCTGGATTCAACGAAGATGGGTGGGGAGTGCTGCTGTGGCCCCCAAATCACCGCCTTTCTCTGAGGACAGGGCGATGCTCCTGGAGCCTCCTGCCCACTCTGGCCCAGGGAAGTCCGATGTCAGCTCAGCTGCTCCTCCCTACCTCGTGCCCCTTGACAAGTCCACGTGGACTCTGAGCCAGTCGTAGAGCATAGAAAAAAGGGCTCAGGCTACTGATGGGAGGATGTCTGGGGCTGTGGAGGGAGCCGGACAGCCAGAGGGAGAACTGGAATATCATTCCCAGCTGGGCCAGGGCATGTGTGGGAGAGGCCTGGGATTGAGCTGATGAAACCAGAGCAGGAGCCGCTGAACTGGGTCTGTTCATTTATTCCTTCATTCTTCACTGGGCATCGCCTCCCTATGCCCAGCGCAGGGCCTACCACGGCAAATCCGTGTCTACTTCTCCATCCGTTCAGGCACTGTGGACTTTTAAGGTGATGATGCGACATACATCTTCCTACCCCAGGGCCTTTGCTCTTGCTGTTTCTTTCACCTGGAACTGTCTGCCCTTCCAGGTTCTGGGCATGCCAGGCCCTTCACATACTTGGGAGTCATTTCCTCAGAGAGGCCCTTTCTGCCCAGTGCTGCTGCCCTTCTGTCCCCTCCATTTACTTGGGTATGTACTTAATGCTTCGAAAATGACATTGTCTGTTGTCCATCTCCCTCAATCAAACATCAGCTCCACGAAGGCGGGGATCTTTGTTTTGCTCCCTGCTGTGTCCCCAGCGGAGTGGTCAGCACAGACAAAGCACTTAGTAAATGCTTGTTGGATGAATGAACGAATGAACCAGTGAATGAAAGCTCTTCTGGAAAAGCTCAGGGATGGGGGTGGTTCCTAACCCAGAGGACTGGGGTGACCTGCAAACTGGGGCCTGGAGGGAGCCTGGGGGGCAGGTGCGGAAACAGAGGGACATGGTGTTATCTCAAAATACCTTCCTCCAAGGCAGCATTAAAAGTTAGCTCAGAGGTGGCAACTGGTGATTAAAAGTACAAAGTGGGGGGGCACCTGGGTGGCTCAGTGGGTTAAAGCCTCTGCCTCTGGCTCAGGTCATGGTCCCAGGGTCCTGGGACCGAGCCCCACATCGGGCTCTCTGCTCCACAGGGAGCCTGCTTCCTCCTCCTCTCTCTCTCTCTGCCTGTGTCTCTGCCTACTTGTGATCTCTGTCTGTCAAATAAATAAATAAATAAATAAATCTTTATTTAAAAAAAAAAAGTAAAAAGGGGGGAATAAAGCCTTTAATCCATTGCCATCACAGAAATTGAGATATTTTACTAAATCTGGATGTCTGGGTTCTCTCTTGAAAAATCAAAAGATGTGGCCATCCTGAGCCCACACTCCAGGGGCGAATAGGTCAGGCTTCCAGCTCACAGCAGCCCCTGACGGGCCCTTGAGGCTTTCGGGTTTGTGACCAGAGGCTACAGGAGTGTAGCTGGCGAGCACTAGGGGTAGAGCTCCTCCAGGTACAGGGGAGGAGGTTGCACACCCTCTCCCCGGGTTTCCCGCAAAGCCCCTTCTGGCAAATGCGCAGAGCCCAGCTCAGAAGTGGTTCCTCCCTGACACATCTGTCCCTGGGGCTGGACGGGGACCCGAGGTGTGGCCCGCAGAGCTCGGGGCGGCGGTCCGCGGCGCACGGGCGCCCTCTGCTGGCCACATCAGGAGTACAGGTCTGAGCCAGGATGGGGCACCAGGGGCCTGGAGACCTGGGAAATTTGTTTGTTCAGTGTTCAGTAGCTAACTCACGTTTCCTGGGGGTTTGCTGTGTGCTGACTGTGAGAATCTCACTACACATAAGACTTCTGGTAAGCCTGTAGGGCGGATACAGAGAGGTTAGGGAGCCAGCCGAGGGCCACACAGCGGGCCGACAGATGAGCCGGGGCTGGCCCACCCGACTCCTGGCCCCGGCCCTGCCCTGGGGTCCAGTGAAGCAGACATCATGAAAATCTCACCTCCACTCTCATTTCCACCGGTTCACCATTTCCAAGCTTCATTGGGAGCTGCCAAACTCAGCCGCGCCCTCCACCCACTCAGCCGCCCACCCTACCGCCCAAAGGTCATTTAGTGAGTTCACGGCAGAGGTGGCTGAGGCGTCACAGGCCACGAGACACACAACGCCCCCGCCCTGACCCATCGTCAGTGGCCTGGAGAGGAAGGCGCAGCTCTGGGGAGCCATTCACGTGCTTACTTAATGCGCTCTAACTTCAGTGAGGGAAAGAGGAATAACCATCAAATCAGATGGTTAGAGATTAGTGACTGCCAAGCACAAAACACAGTCGGGTGATGTGGACAGAGAGGGATAGGGTCTGGGAAGGCCTCTCTGGGGAGGACACACAGGAGCTGCTGGCCCGGACTGGGGAGCCAGCCGCACAGAGAAGAGGGGAGGGCACTCTAGGCTGGGTTTCTGTGTGGGGACGGGGGGCACAGCTGAGAGCCCAGGACGCTGGCAGTGGCTTGGGCTGGGAAGGTAGTGGTGCATGTGAGAACTGGCTTCTGGAAGGAAGTTTCTTAGTGCACCCACTCCCTGGCTTGGGGTCTGTGCTTCTCTGAGCACCGCCAGGGGGCAGGGCACATCAGAACCCCCCCCACCCCCCACCCCCCCGCCTGGCCCACGCAGCCAGCCCCGGGTGGGGTCAGGAAGCTGGGCCGCTGGCCACGTGCCTGTCTTCATCCCTATTCACTTACAGGATGGGTGGACAGGCCTTGAGCAGGGACTGAAAAGGTCCCCAGCTGACCACAAGGGAAGGGTTTCCAATTTGACCTCCTCATACCACAGGGCCCTTGATGGCTGGTGAAGGGGGCCACCCATCAGCCAACCTGCCAAGTACACCAGACCCATTGGCTCATGCTTCAGATGACTGTCTCGGACAGTGAGAACTCCTTTATGTAAGACTCTCAGAAATCAGTCGGAAAAAGGAACAAAGAGGACACGGGGGCGGGGGAGGAAAAAACAGGACTTTCCAACTTGAGAAGACACAGCCTCACACATGAGAACATGCACATGAAACTACGGGATAGCCTCTCGGTTCCGAGATGGGAGGCGGGTGAGAACTGGCCCGTGCCAGGGAGCAGCCGGGGACCTCACGGTATGATCAGAGAGGCTGGGAGGGGGACACCTGTCCCACATTGTAGATGGAAGGCGGGGTGAGTTGATATGTCGTTGGGAGACAGCTTGAAAATGACAGAAAGTGCCCCTGTCCGTGGATGGAGAAGCCCACTCCCAGCACTGGGCTCCACAGATGGGCACCTACACACACACACGCCTGTGCGCGCGCGCGAACACACACACACACACACACACACAACCACACCCATGCGTGCACTAAAAACATCAGAGACACCTTTGTGTCCACCAGGGCCATGTCACCCGGGTGAGGGCACGCCGTGGACTGGGTGTTCAGAACTACACGGCTGTTTTCCCTGCAGCCGCCCCGTGGGGATCTTGAGAGACCCTGTTTGGAAGGAAACATCCAGGGGGAGAGCACAGGGGGAGAGCGGTTACGCGAAACACAATGGTGGGGAGGAGCTACGGGGAGAGGACGAGGGAGCACGGGTCTGCACATGCGAACTGGACCTCAGAGGGACCCACAGCCCAGGTGCTGGCCTGGAGAGGATGGGGTCGGACGCGGGAGAGAATCTCACTTCCTTTCTAGTCCCTGTTTGAAGTTCATTCTAGGCCCAGGTACTCTCTTTCGTTGAGATGGAAGTGGGAGTCTCCAGCTCAGGTGTGCGGAGTGTCCTTCACAGGCGATGCCATGTGCTGTCTGTCCTTTGCCACCAGCGCGGCCGCCTCCTCTGTCCTTATCACAATGGACAGTACACCGCTTTGCACCAACTAAACGCTTTCATACCTTAACACTTCTGGATTGGGGCATTCCTTAGAAGCAGTAGGGTCTTTCAGAAAAAAAATATTTAATTATTTGACAGAGAGAGCGACAGAAAGAGCGCGCGTGCGCGTGCACAAGGAGGATGAGCAGAGAGAGGGAGAAGCAGGTGCCCCACTGAACAGGGAGCTGGATGCGGGACTCGATCCCAGGACCCTGGGACCATGACCTGAGCCAAAGGCAGACACTTAACGACTATGCCATCCAGGCACCCCAATCAGTAGGGTCTTACACTTATACCTTACAGCATTTTTTCTTGGTGGGACATAAAATAATGGTACATCTCAGTGGACTGCATTTGGCACAGTTAAACCTGGGTCTGTGTCCTATGGGTCCTACAGCAACTCTGATTTCTTAGAACCTTTCACCTGTGCCACAGGTGGTGCTGCCCCTGCTCCAAGGACCCATGGTATGTCGGGGGGGGGCAAAGGTCACCATGATCTTGGGAGGGCCAAGGTGGAGCTGGTGACACGAGCCGTAGGTACGCAGAGCTCCCCCGTGGCCTGCCAGCTGTCTCGGAATTGTGTGCTACACACGGAATAAAAAGGTCAGTCAACACACTAGTGCTGGGAGATTCCGCAAAGAAGTCTGCATTCACGGTTTGTCTTGCCAATCAAGGAGCTGCCATTCACGGAGCCCACATCCCTGGCACACGTACCTGTCTCCACCCACCTGCGAGCCATCAGGCACATACCTCAACTCCACCGTGTGGCCTGCGCCTTCTTGTTCACAGTGAGACATCTGGTGGCCGCAGTGAGGTTGGCTCTGGCACGAAGACCTCCCTCCTCCAAGGTCACCTCCAGCCAATGTGAGGCGGCTTGGACTACAAGCATAAGCAGGTCACCTCATGTCACCCCAAGAAAGCCTTCAAGGTATGTCCAATGATCGTGTGCACAGCTCGGAACTGCGCAGTCTGCATAGCCCCCGCCCGGCACAG
Source organism: Lontra canadensis (assembly GCF_010015895.1). Taxonomy (NCBI): domain Eukaryota; kingdom Metazoa; phylum Chordata; class Mammalia; order Carnivora; family Mustelidae; genus Lontra; species Lontra canadensis. Next base: position 10,973,340 of record NW_022631059.1, on the reverse strand, counting down.
GATGACTCGCAGGCTGGAAAGAAGATCTGCTTTCACAAGCTGCGCATTGTGTTCCTCGTCCTTAGATTTCCTCCTCTGCTGAGTAAGGAAGGGGCAATCCCTAATGCTCTGTCCCAAGGGCTTCTGATGATGCAGTAACACAGAGCTGGCACAAGACGGGGAGGGAAACGTCGCTGAGCGTCCACAAGCTCCCTGGGGACCAGGAGGGAGCACAAAGGGCCAGAGGCCAAGCAGGGAGCCCGGATGGCCGGGGTGGATGGAGCAGCAGCACACGGAGTCTGCGCCATTTACTCGACACCATCACAACTAAAGGCACCAGGGCCCCAGCGCTGCCCCCAACCAGAAGGCTCCAGGAACTTTCCCAGCCTGGCCGAGCAGAAGCTCAAGAGCCCTGCCCTCATCCCACGATCGAGGTCCAAGGTCATAGGTAGTAGAGACCCACCAGTCTGCTGCTGGTGTTATCAGGGGCATGCTTCCTCTCAGATCACTCTGAAGACCTCCATGCACCCCCACACCCTGCAGGTCTACACGGTGAAGAACAAGAGGGTCTTCCCTCAAGAGCAAAGACCTGGTGCGCTGGTGGGGCCCGGAGGCGTGTGAGCGGAGGCCACCCGAAGCAGCGTGCTCAGCCCCTCAGCTAAGTGCTGCTTCTCTGCCCTAAATTCAGGCCCGACATGCAGACCACCTGTAAACCCACCAGCAACAGTGAGGGGCAAATCACATGGCTGGGGGGCATAACCACAGATCAGACTCCGTTATCACAAGATGGTTCTGGGCCAATCTCCACAAGCTCAGAGGTCAGTTCTCTGTCACGCACCAAGAAGCTGAGAAGTGCACACTCCAGCATTTCAGATGGCTCGTTCGTCTCTCTGGAGGTCACACGCACAAGAGGGCTGCCACCTTTAGATTTGCCTTGGGGGTTTTCCAGCAGCATTTTGAAATAATTCTAGAACTTCCCCTGTCCTTTCCCTCCCTCAGGGAAGCTAGGACTGAGTGCGGAGAGCCACAGCTGGAGGGCAGGAATTCACTCCGGAGGCCTCCTAGGGACCCACCTGGCAGAATTTCAGGCAGTGCCTTCTCCGAATGGCCTGGTAGAAATAATCTGGCTGTACCCGGATACCAGGTTCTGACATCTGAGCTGGCCCCAACAGCCACAAAAGAATGGCCTGGCTCCTGCCACAGGACACCAAGGTCATGCCTGCTGCTGGTTGGGACCACAGCAGAAGTTCAAATCCTGGATAAAAACAGCCACAGACACATGTCCACCCCATACACAGTAGGCAATAGATAAACTGTCCACTGTCAGGCAAAAATTTTGTCTCAAACACCAAAAATCCACGTGAAAGTCCTATTTTTCCCTTCCCAATAGACTCCTAAATCCAGCTCTAAGTAGGTACTAGAGGGGACTTAGTAGTTGGGAGTCTACAAAGCTACTTAAAGCAAAGACACCCCCCCCACGCCGCCCCCCTTTGCGCCATCACCTCGCCGGATGGGGGTTGGCAAACTGTGGTGCACAGGCCAAACCTGGCCCACTGACGGTCTGTGCACAGACCCTTGGTGAAGAACTATTTTTATAGAGGAACATTTACAGCAGATTTGATAAACCAGGAATACTAACTTTGAATTCCAGTAAGCAAAATGTTATCCTCTAAAGAAAGAATTCCATTCTTCTCATTGGTTGAGCTGTAACGTTAGAAAAGAACTATACTCAGTTACTCGATTTTTGAATTCCATCAATAAACAATTTTGTGGAAATCCGTTTTCTCACTATATAAATATTTACACAGTACCTTCAGTTTTGCCTCTTGGCCCACAAAGCCCAAGTACTTACTGACTTAGGCCCTTGGAGGAAGGAGGTTTGCTGACCCCTGGTTTAGGACATCAATTTGAACCCCAAAGCATCGAAGACATCAAATTCTGTTCCTTAATTATATGCCAAGAGGAAGAAGGGCACAGCTTCTTAAATATTAACGCACACTTTTTTTTTTATTATATTAAAATCAGGCAATGGTCTGACAATAAAAAGGCTGCGTATGGAATACTGTTATGTTCAACTTTACTTACAGGATGTTAAATCCTTAGAACTAAGGTATCCCCCAGAAAAAGATTAATGGAAACATCGATTGCTTTTCAGACTTGATAGTTGCTGCTTCAAAAGGTGGTTTTATATAAACACTAAATTAAAAAAAAAAAAAAACCCTTTAGAACACAATGAATCGCTTTTATTTCGGTATGCATCCACATCTCAGCATTTAGTGGTCCTGAACAGAAAAGTGGAAAAATGCAGCAATTTGCCAGGAAGTCAAGCCCGCCAATTTTGGGGATCTGCTGTGCACACCGAGTTCTTTCTTAATCCCTGCTGAGGACTGTGAGAAGCAGCAGCACCAAAACCAAAGTATGCACCGAATTCAAGGTTCTTTTTTGTTCCAGTTGTCAGATTCCAAACTAGACCCCAGTGGATGGTAAGATGACCACATGAGAACCCTGTTTAAAACTTCTTCAATTTTTAAAAGCAAAAGCAATTACAGGAAAAGAAAACAATTCATTCAGAGGGATCATGTGTGCTTACAAGTGTCTTCTGTGGCCTTTCTCCAAGTTTAACCACCAAGCACTTCGAGAGCTGGCAGGTCTGAGTACCCCTGGTGACTGTTCTTTTCACTTTATCAAAACCTGAGCTAAAAAACCACATCAGCTGACGATGGCAGCAGAGGGTGGCAGGGCTGAGGACCCAGTATTCATTCCCAGGCTGGTGGAGAGTGAGTACATATGGTTCCAAAACTAAACGAGGGAAGTCAGAGACTCTTTTCCAACCTTACCTGATGGCTTCTGGCCAAAGCAAGGAAGTGTCGTGTAAAGTGTTGGGTGGTGATGGTGCAAAAAGGGTCTTAAGGAGGAGAAGGAAAAAAGCAGCACCCCTCGATTAAGGTGGGGGAGAAGATATGGGGAAAGCCCTGAATTCCTCACCAAAGGCCAATTTCAGAGGGGAGCAGAGGGGGTTACAATCTATGCTTCGGCCAAGGGCGGTCACGGGAAGTAGAGAAAGGATGATGGCTTGGAGGGGTAAGGGCATCATTTAAGACTTAAAAAAAAGAAACCAGGGGGCAGCTGGAGCACCCCCGCACACCTAGCAGTAGTCCCACAGGCTGCGACCTGAAACCTTCATGCCTACTCTAGCAAGCCACCCCAGGCTGGACGAGCTATTGCAGGGTCGGAGGGAGGGAGGCAAGGGGAGGAGAAGGGGAGAAGGCAGAGACCCCAGGCCATGAAATCAGCAGCAAGGTGATTGTGTGATGTGTCATTTCACAGTTGAGTTAGATGTGCCCCACCGGCTAGGATGGGAATCAATTTAAATATACTTTCTTGATCCCAGAAGTTCAACTATGTGGACAGTGGTTACACTTGACAGGATGATTTGTTATAGCACAACTTATATATTTCAAATGGACAAAAAATTAGTATCGTTTACAGTATCTTAAGATAAATTGCCTTTGAATGGGAGCTTCCTTTCCAGTACTTTGAGGTCTACAAGACGTATCTAGAAAATGTACTACTGTGGAAAATGACTGCTTAAATCGAATGGGGGAGTGGGGAGGGCCTGTGGTTTTTCTTTTTGATTAATTGCTGTAACACTGTCCTTCAGGCGGCTGAGGGAGTTTCATGTTTTCTTTAGACATCATTAGGCGCCGGAGCTCTTGCAGGACAACTTTGATGCTATATGAATTCTGCCATTTTGCTAGCACTGATATGGCTCTTGGGTCCACCTACAAAAAGGCAAACAAAAAACTGTCAGGCTCTCAAACAAACGAATCACTATGGAGTAAGGCGGCAGATAGGATTCAATGCATTTTTCAAGTTGAACACGTCCATCACCTAATGGTATCTGATGGGCAGAATGAGCTGCATGATGCCCTCCCCCCAGGTCAGTTTGTGTTTCCCTGTTTGTGTCCCAAACAACCCTCACTGTTTGGGAGAAGGAAAACAATGGTTAAGTAAAGCCACCCTCAGAGAAAAGGGCCCTGACACTCGGCAAGAGTCCAGCTGGTTCTAAACAGTGACCTGCTCTCCTGGACCGGCTGCTGCCACTGCTCAGGGCTGGCCCCTTCTCGACTCCACATCCAGATGGTGGATACTACCGATGCACAGGGCAGTAAGGAGCAAAGGCAAGCGGTGGCCCAGATCCACACTCTCGTGACAAGGATCTGCCTCCGAGTCACACTCTCTCAAGTTAGTGCAGCAATTCCCAAAAGAAGTCTCCCAAAGCATGGGTCGAGTTCTGGGTTCAGGACTTTTGTGGAACTCAGATGCAAGAAACTGAACACACAGCAACAAGGTTCATCTCTTTTTTCTTTCAAGTCTTCTCAATATCTCACAACAAAGGCTTAGCTCACGTGATGCTAATGTGTGAAACCCTTACAATGCTTGCTGATCCCCCCTCTGAATAAGACAGCAGGTCTCAAAGGCTCAAAGCCTTTGGCAAGAAACCTGTGGGGGAAGAATTGACTAACATCACTCTTGATTTTGTAGTATTTACTGTTGCCATTACTGCCTTCTTCGGACAACTGAGACTGCTTTTCCATTTATAGTAGTCAAAATAAATTTAAAAAGCAAGGCCATTAAAGGGGAAAACCAGCCTATACCATAAATAAGGCTCAGGAAGTCCAAGTATGACCCTGGGCAGGACTCCGCACCTCTGTCCCTCAGGCCCCTCCTCCCCACCTCAGGAGGGCCCGTCATGAAGACAGAATGAGCTCCTCTCCCAAGCGAGCAGCAGGGGGTTGGCCGGGAGTGAGTGTGGCATAAAACGATGATTTAAATACAGTTGGGGGACAGGCCCTCACCCCGAGTCTGCCTCTGTTCATACTGCAGTACATTTCAGCATCAAACAACCACAAAATATAGGGGCTCAGGGCCACAGCGCCCCTGACGCTTAAGCACAAAGCATTTCTCAACCAAAAGGAACAAGTGTGGGCAGGAAAAACAACTTACCACTCCATTAGAACTATTAACTCCATTCATATTAATTTTTGTTACAAATCTTACAAAGGGGGGTGCTTCTGGGTATTTAGGTCCACATTCTATTTTAAGGCTGTATATTCGGTTTTCATAAATTGTCTGGAAAAAAAAGGTACAGAGACGTCAGGCAATTACAAACCATGAATTCAAAAAGGCAGATCTTTTGAAACCCCATTTCTCCCTGTCTGCAGAACTGGCGCATCTGCTTCCTTTGTACAGAGTCTACCCGTTCGTTACCTGTGAAGTTAGCAGGAACTAGTTCCCACACTAGTGTCTATGAACTCTTGGGGGATACAAAGACGATTTAAAACTGTATCACTGAAGTTTCAAGTTTAAGTCCAATCAGGTGGACTTGTTTTTGCATTATTTCTCTACTTTGCAGACCTGTCCTGTGCTCTGGGCAACGGTGTGTAAGGGGCCCTCCTTACTCTGGGAAGCCACACCAAACGTTTACTCACGCCAAGGTCATCCGCCAATGCATTAACTAGCGCCAAGTGCAAAGCACAGGCCAGGTGGCTCTTTAGAGGAACTTCAGTGTGAAACACAGGCAGGGGGTGCGGGTGCACATGCGGGAGCCGCTTTCCCACCTCCTCGTCCCTCTGGGGCCGTGTGCTGCACCATCTCCCCCCGCAGGCTTTACATCCGCCTGCGAGGCTACAGGCATGTCGTGGGTGAGGTGGGGAGCCACGGATGCCAGGCCCGCAGAGGAAAAGACCATCCTTCAAACGCCAACCGGGGCTCTGTCGAGAAACACCAGGAAGTCCAATCCGCCACGGCAATGAACCTTCTCCCTGTAACTTCCACCCGATGAGCAGCAAAACGCACTGTCACCAGCAGGTTGTTCCGTCTGCCTAGAGCACCTGCCCCACCTGAGCCGCCACATCCATTGAGACGCAGTTCAGCCATCATACGGGACAGGTGAGTCCCCCACTTTCTGTCCTATATGAAGTGGCTATGTTATTAGTTACATGTCTAAAGACCACCCTGAAAGGTGAGGTGTCTGATTAGTCTGGCCCCCTCGCAGGCAGAGGCCACGCACCCTCCAGTGGGTCCCGTTCTCGGGCACCAGGACTCCCGCTTTCCTCAGTGCCTCCTGCACAAGTAATGGCTCCCACGTCAACAGCGCCATCTAGCGTCTTTGGGGGAATAAATTACAGAAGACGCGACTGAAATCCTTGAAAACATTACGTCTAAACGGTGGTCTATGCCTAAGAAAAAGACAGGAACGTATTTTAAGATTCAGAAGGCATTCATCCTTCACATCCACAAACCTTTCACATCCACTTAACAGGGACTCCAAACTGTGACAAATCTAAACTCAGTTTGGATTTCCACCCACCCTCAACCTGCTCTTCCTCTCTTCTTCCTTTATAAATGGCACTACCACCTAGCAGTTAGTTAAAGCAAAACACAGGAGCCAGTCACAACCCCCTTTTCTCTTACCCCCCACCTTCTAATCAAAAGAAGTCTCAGCTTCCACCTCCAAGAGCGATCCCACACCCACCCACGTCCCTCCACCACGCCCCTCCCCTCAGTCACCCCAGGTCGCTGCTCTCGCTGCCCCCCTACATCTGTTCTCCACTACAGCAGCCTGACCGATCTCTCAATACCAAGAACTTGGGCGCCTGGGCGGCTCAGTGGGTTAAGCCTCTGCCTTCGGCTCAGGTCATGATCTCAGGGTCCTGGGATCGAGTCCCGCATCGGGCTCTCTGCTCAGCCGGGAGCCTGCTTCCCTCTCTCTCTGCCTGCCTCTCTGCCTACTTGTGATCTCTGTCAAATAAATAAATAAAATCTTAAAAAAAAAATACCAAGAACTTAACCCCTCCGATGGTGGCTAGTGACCCGAGAAGGAAGCCCACGTCCTTGGATCAGACCCTGCGCAGCCCTGCCTTCCTCTCTTTTCATTCTTCCTCCTCTCCATCTAGCCCCCAACTTCTATACCGTGGGGCCCTGATACCAGTTGCCGTTCTGTGTCCACCCCGCAGCTCTCTGGCTCAAGGACACCTTCTTCTCAGATGTCCTCCTGATCACCCACCTGAAGTCTCCTGTCAGACCTCCCCCAACAAACTGAGAACAAGGAGGGCAGAGGCCTCAACAGGATTCTCAAATGCTCCTTGACTCACATATGGCTCTTCACTAGTTTATAAAATGAACAGTCTGTTGCAACTAAGGTGCTCCCTCAGAAGACCAAAATTCACTCAGTTAATACAAGAAGGAAGCGACAGGGATCTATGGAAAATATGATAAAAGGTCTATCCTCAGCATCTAGCACAGTCTCCATCAGCAACTCTGCACTTGGTCATATCTGCTGACTGCATGGATCCCAAGTTCATCCCTGGACATCCATCTTACATTCATGCTCAATGGTTTTGTCACATAAATCAGACAGAACTCCTTATATAAAATAGTCCCTGGGGGTATGGGCTTGTGGTAAATATCAAAATCAGTAAGTCTTTTTAAAAATATTCGATATCACATTTTGGAGGTTCTGATGCAGCAATGAATTCACCTGCCGGGATGTTCTGTGGCTTATCGGTCTCGAAAAAATTTCACTCATCATTCTAAGTTACAAAAGCATCAAAATGGTTAAGCATTAAGGTGAGCAGCTTGGTGACAGGATTCTGATTAGTACATATATTAATGTATGTTATTATTAATGTACTTACTACTTTGACTATTATTAATGTACTTATTACTTTTGACACTATGAAGTCTAATTTTATTTTTTTTTATTTTATTTTTTTAAAGATTTTATTTATTTATTTGACAGAGAGTGAGCACAAGTAGGCAGAGCAGCAGGCAGAGGGAGAGAGAGGGAGAAGCAGGCTCCCCATCGAGCAGGGAGCCCGATGCGGGGCTCGATCCCAGGACCCTGGGATCATGACCTGAGCCGAAGGCAGACGCTTAGTGACTGAGCCACCCAGGCGCCCCTGAGGTCTAATTTTAAAATGTGCCTCTATGACTAAGTTCTTAGAAAGCAAAAAGGAAATACTAAATTTTTGACCACTGATGTTCAGTTGACAAATTCACAGGAACATAGTAAGAAATGCCTCAAGTCAAGCAAACATAAAGATACCTTAAGGATCATTAAAAAGGACAAAGCAAGACTTTTGTAGAAAGTGGGAAAATGGTTCTGGTTTTTTGTTTTGTTTGGTTTACTAGTGCTCCAGAGACCTGCTAATAAGGTTTCCCTGAAGAAAGGAATTGTGCCTGGAGAAGAACGGCTAGAACATTCTGTGGATGAGGGACACTGCTCAAGATTCATTATTTGATCATGAAACACTGTCCACTTTGTTGACACGGCTAGAGCTTCATGGGGCAGTTTGGCAGCGCCTATCAAAATGTGAAACAGGCATGCTTAAATCAGAAAGGCTATTTTGAGGAATTTCCTACAGCAGACTTGTATTTCTGCATAAAAATGTGAAGCATTAAAAAAAAAGCATTGTTTGCAATAGCAAAAATAACTATAAACAATTTAAATGTCCACCTGCAAGGGACTGACTGAGCAAACATGGCACATTCATAAAACTGGATACTTCGTAGCCTTTTCAAAGGCTGAGGCCCAGATACACACAGGGAAAGACCGACAAAGACGGACAAGACATGGGTCTTGGTACAACCAGCCAGTTGCAGAATATGTACAACCTATAAGAGCAGAGAGACAGACACCCCCTTCTAACTGAGGCTATGCAAATGTGCACACACGATGTTTCATCCGCTGGACACTACAGGCCCGGAGCCTAATGATGACAAACACTTCCTGGGCCTAAAATATACACATGAGAGAATCCCAGCTGAATCATGATGAAAAACGTCAGATAAATTCCAATACAGACACTCTACAAAATACCTGACCAGTGTGCTTCAAAACTGTCAAAGGCAAGAAAAACCTGAAATTGTCACAGCCACAAAGAGCCCAGGATACGACAACAAAATATAATGTAGTATCCTGGATAGGATTCTGGAACAGAAAATAGACACAAGGTAAAAACTGAGAACATCTAAATCAGATACGGACTTTAGTTAATAGTAAGGCATTAATATGGGGCCACTGGTGACAAAGGTACTATCCCAATAGAAGATGCTAACAACACGGGAAACTGGGGGAGAGGTACACACGGAACTTTCCAGACTACCTTTCCGTCTTTTCTAGAAATCTGAAAGTATTATGAAATAAATGTAGTTTTAAAATGTAGGATATGAGCAAAGGAAAAAAGGTACTGGTTGCAAAAACGAGAAAATCACAAACTCTCAGTATATAAAAAGGTGACTCAGGTCAACCAGATGACCGCTCCTCAAGCGACATCTTCCACAGGTGTGCGTAACTTAGGTGTGCTGTCCAAGGTTGGCACGTGCTGTGTGAGAAGGAGGGGTGAGCCCCTTAAAAAGTGAGAAAGTCTATATGGCTCTGGATGAAGACGGAAGAAAATGCATGGGAAGAGCCATCCAGGAGGTGGACCCGATGCGGCTCACAGTCCACCTGGAGAGCGGGCATCTGGCAGGCAGGGATAAGCCAGGACACGAGACACAGCACTAGGCATTTTAACAGCAAATTTAACATAGGGAATTGGTTAAACAGGTGTCACTGGGCTGAAAACACCCACTGCTGATGCCAGGGGGAAGGACCATTGCCAGAGTGGTGGAGAAAGAACAGGCGAACAAGCAGAAGCAAGTCCCTTCTCTTTGCCGCTCGGGCACTCTGCTGTGTCCCTGACTGCAGGAACCTAATAGGGCACCAGCTGGCAAAGGAAAAATGTAGTTCACAGAGTCCCAGCCCTAGCATCCAACAGCAGAGCTGAGGAAGTTGGGTGTGGAGCTTAAGTGGCTTAAGCTCCCCCCCTTAAGTGGCTTCTGCAACCCCCCCTCCAGTGACAAGACACAATTTTCCTCTGTACCGAGCCTCTCCCTCTTGCCAGTCAGGGTATCCTGCTGAATGAGCTACCAGACCTGTCTTCAGGCAACATTAACTATTCATTTCTCCAAGTCAATGCTTGTGCCACTCAGAATGTTCTAGAACCTGACAACTAAATGTCCAGTTAACCACCCAATCCTCATATAAAATTCAAAGGAGAAAGGAAGTACTTATTCCTTTCCATTTGCTTTCTGTTCCTGTCACGTCAGCCTGCATATGCCCCCTCATCTAGGCCATGAGAGCTGCTCTGGTTTCCAGCGTCTTTCAGTGTCCCCAACATTGTCACTGCCTCCTGGGACAGCTTCTCCCGGTGCTCGGCTCTGATGGCTGTGCCCCCCATGTCCTCCCAGCGCCAGGGCTAAGTTATTATTTCCTGCAGTGTTATCTCTGTGGTCCCACAGTGTGCCTGCCTGCTTTTTTAGTCCAACACTAATTTGATCAACTTCCTATATTAAATTCTCTCTGTTGAAATACCTAGCATCGTTTCTCTTTTCCTGACTAACACAAAGAGTTAAGGGGAACAGAGGGAACTTCTTACTTTACATACTCTATATTGTTTGAGACTTTATGAGGATATATTCATGTACCAGATCTGCCACATAAAGCTGTTTAAAAAGACAGATCAAGATGCAGTGACATGGAAAGACATCCACCATCTGTGAAGTGAAAAAAATGAAGGTGCAAAACATTGTGTACGGCAAGGTCTCATTTTTATTGCAAAGGCTATGTGCTTATGTTTATGTCCCCAAAGCAAAAGCCAGTAGAAACACACTCATTCTGTGGGGAGTATAATGAAATGGGGGAAGGATCACTTTCCTTTTACCTCACACATTCCTGTAATTATGTTTTGTTCTTAAGCATGCGTATAGTATTTTTAGATAAGTATGTGTAAAAACACACCCAGGCTCTAACTCACACCTAAAAACATTATCTTGGACAACCCAGAGACACAAACATTGTTTCTCAACCAAGGCAATTTCTGCCTCGGTTTCTCCCTTGAGGGATGTGGGAATTAGGAAACATCTGGAGACATTAATGACTGTCACAGCTCAGGGAGGGAGGTGCTACTGGCATCTGGTGAGCAGGGACCAGGGGTCTTGCAAATCCCACAATGCACAGGATGGCCCCACAACAAAGAATGATCCAGCTCAAGATGTCAGTGGTGCTGAAGCGGAGACACTACTCTGTAACCTGGCTCTTCTTAGCACCTCTGTGGTCAGAGCAGAAATAATCCACGTTAAATGCTGCAGACAGCTGGATTTGCCTGGATTTTGCAAAGGGCACTTGGATGAGAAACTTACTTCTAGGTTTGGAGAGCTTGTCTTCTTAAAAAAAAAAAAATTTTCTTCAAAAACTAACACACATATGGTAAAAAATAAGTTTCCTTTCCACCCTCGTCCCAGCCAGCTAGATCCCTTCTGAAGGCAACTGTCGTCCCCAACTTCTTTCCTATTCCCCCAAAAGTACTGTAAACACAAAGAAGCATGAATGTATGTATGACCCTCTTCTCCCCCACCCCCCAAACTCCGGGGGCAGCATTTCCTATACTACTTTGTACCTTTTTTCACTTAAATATCATGGAAATTATTCCATTTCAGCACACACTAAGCTGTCTCTTTTCAGCAGCAAAACAGTACACACGATGGTCTCCTGAAAGACACTGACGTGGTTTCCGGTATTCCAAATGCACAAACAGCCATTTGGGCAACACATTAAAAAAAGCTGAGTAAATTCCGAGAATTGCTGGGTCACTTTTGATGGAGGATTTTCTTTTGAGTTATACAGTTATACAAAAATCCAATAGGCAGATGAGTTATTAAGTGTTCTATTTAGATATTTTAATAATTATGTTGCTATTTCAGAGGCCCAGCATATGCCTTGTAGGCTAGTCGTTAAGCGGACTGGTCACAGGAAGCACCTAGAAGCAGACAGTTCTTTTTACGACTTTGTTTTTAACCTTGGGGAGCCAGAGCAAGCGTAACTACAAGGGTGAAAAACCAGTCAGCGGCAAGCACTGGTGAGGGTGTGGAGAAGCAGACACCCCCATGGACTGCTGGTGGAAATGGAAATGGTACAGGCGCTTGGGAAAACAGCCTGGCAGTTATTTAAAATGTTAAACATAAAGTTACCATATGATCCAGACGGTTCCACTCCTAGGTATACACCCAAGAGAAATGAAACCTTATGTCCACACAAAATCCTGCATACACATATTCACAGCAGCATTATTCATAATAGGCAAAAAAAAAAAAAAGGAAAACAAATCCAAATGTCTATCAGCTAGTTTATGGATGAAGAAAATACGGTCCGTCTACTCAATGGAATACTATTCAGCCGTAGAAAGGAATAAACAACTGGTAAGTGCTAGGACATGTATGAACCCTGAAAACAGTAAAAACTACCACAAAAGACCACATGTTGTGTGATTCCATTTATAGGAAATATCCAGAACAGACAGATTCATAGGGACAGAGAGTAAATGAGAGGTTGTCAAAGGTGAGGGAGTGGGATGAGGGACAGATTGGGAGTAACTGCCAATGGGGAAGGAGGTTTCTCTCTGAGGTAGTGAAAATGTTCTGAAATCAGTGACAGTTGCACAATTCTGAATATAATAAAATCCACTGAACGGTACACTTCACAAGTGCAATCTATAGTAAGTAAATTCTACAATACATGAATTCCATCTCGGTGAAGCTACCACACACACACACACACACACACACACACACTACAACACATACATGTATGTGTGTGTATATATGCCCACACATGTAAATATACAGAATGTATGGACAGCCCCTTGCATACTGTGACCACTCACTAAAAGGGAGAGCCCTGCGGAAAGAGTTAAAATGAAACTCAGGGTAATCCAAGGTGTTGTAGGTAGAACAGAGTATTTTCAATGGAGTTTGGTGGTTCGTTTGTTTAGGGGTATGGTTCAGTGGTATTTAGTATTCACAGTGTTGTACACTGCTTCGTTGTTAATTTGTTAGAACCTGAACATCGATCTGCTAATGAACACATCTACTGAACAACTACCCGATGCTGTGTCATTTCCAGGTGCGAGGGAGAGTCAAGGGAAGAGGGTTCTCATCCTCAAGCCACCTAACCCGTTCTTAGGCAGAGAAGAAAGGCAGTGAAGGAGGCCATCAGCAAACAGCGGGCTTTCAGAGACGGCAAGAAACGATCTCCATGAAGAAACAGAAAGCTTTCTAGATCGAGTTTTCCCCAGTATTTAATAGATCCAGAAATCCTGGTTTTCAGAGATTTTTTTTTTTAAGATAAAGAAATGAATAAAAATAGTAAATTGGATTTTTTTTTAAAACCCAGAAAATAAAACCACAGGGTCAAAGATGATTCAAGAAGTAACATTAAACAGCAAAGCCAGTCATTCACTGTGAGCGTTTATGACGGTCCACGATGAACAGTAGATTTCCTAACAGTTAATGAGCATGACCTTCCTCCTTGTTTCAGACGGCGCCACATCCCACTTGTCTACTGCCCCCGGAGCTGGTGCAGGGCCTGTGCACGCAGTGAAAAGAGTGCATGGCCGCCATCATCTTTAAGCACAAGCACACACAGGAGAGGTCCTGCTACATTCAGGCAGAATCTCCCATAGTCTGACACAAGCGTCATATTATGGGAATCCATTTCCTTACTCCTACCTCATATTACTACTTAACATTCTGGGTAATTCTATAATGGGAACAAATGAAAATTCGAAGTCTAAACAGAAAAGAGATAATGCAGCATAAGGTTAAGAGCACAGGGTATGGAGTCTGAACTCCTTTGGGAATTATCAGGTATGTGACTTTGGGCAAGTGACTTGACTTCTCTGAGTCTGTTTCCTCACCTGTAAAATGGGATGTGACAACACAATAGTAATACTAATGCTACTAACAATAGGTTCTCGAACAATAGGTTCTTGTGACAATTCAATGACTTTTCTTGGGGGTTTTACTATGTACACTAAAAAGTTAGCTAGCACTATGAAGTCTGGGAACCCTCACAGATCACGAAGCTCTAAAAGAGAGGTCAATTTTCTCCTCCCCGTTGTCTCTGTCTTCCATGCAAAGGCCTCTGGGTCTCACGGTGCCTGCAGGAGACCAGGGCCAACCAGGCAGGCAACAAGCCTTTGCTGAACAGCTGATGAATTAGGACATGGGCGCGTGGCAGACCGGGAAACTGCGAATGAAAACCATAGCCATGAAGGCTTTCCGAAGTTCGTTTGGACACGGTCTTCGGAACGCTGGCTGTATCTGAAACCTGTTATTGGATAAGCCCACGAATTTGTTCTGCAGTGCACGTGAGGGTACAATGACCTCACAGCTCCCTGCCTCCACTGCCATGGAAATTCACACTAGGAGTCTAAACAGGTTTTTGCTTACCATGTAGAGGGATTAAACAGCATCAGAGGAGGTTCAAATATATAAACTGAAACTGGTCAGAACAGAATAGCCACATTTCAGAAAATATACCATTGGTGAGTTTTTTCCGTGATAAGGCTAATATTTCTTAAAAGGAGGCACAGTGAATTTAAGACATTGACATTTATAGCCGTAGCTCGACGCTTACTCTTGGAGGCCCAATTATCATCCCTGTCCATCTTGTAAGTGTCATGTCTTCGTCATCTTCTAGACCCCAGCTAACTGTGCCATCTCCTACTCCTTTCTGGCCTTCTTCCAGTTCTTCCAACAGTCGAAAATTGCGAGGGACTTTTACTCCTAAAATAAATGGAAAGAAATTCAAGATACTAGCAACTCCAGGGGAACCTATAAGCCTAGATCTAGCTGCTCGTTATTACTATGTGGAAATAAAGATACTGACATGCAAAAAAAAACCTGGCTCAAAGTTGTCGTCCCGTAAACTTGCTTACAGAGCTTCCGGGACCGAGCAGCGTGCCGACGAGGAAGGGTCGTGGTTTTGTTTAAGGTGAAGTGACCACTAAGCCAAGCCTAGAAAGACCATGCCCCCTCCCCCACCAGGTCCCGCAGCTTCGATAAACTTCATCAAGAGCTTGTGTCAATATGTTGATCAATTTGGGTCCACAACAGATGAAAACCACCAACACCGGTTTCATGAGTAGCAACTGCCTCAGAAGAGAAAAGGCTCCTGCTTTTGTTTCATTCTTATTACATGTTTTTGAGGCTAAGGGTGTGTGCATTTGTTGGAATGATGCTCAAACTACCTCAGGAGGAACAACCAGCCGCGATAGCCACAATGAAATAAACACAGTATTCTCTTGATCAGCTAAGAGTCAACTGAAGGCGCCAAGGGTAACATTTTCAATTATTCAAGCCATGGTTTCTCTCTTATGAAAAAGCCCAAAGAGAGCAGTTGGTTCTCTGATTTACTTGTTTCTAAAAATTCCAAAGCCTGGCAAGTAGCTCGTGGAAGAAATCACACAAACACATCTCACAGGTTCAAGCTACTATACCTGAGTTCAGATTAAGGCTTGAGCCATTTCTGGGTGTTTTCCAGAACAGAACCGAGGCATTGGGGACAGACAGGGACGAGGCTGTGCAAGAGCAGGGAAAGCAACTCTCTTCTTGAGCTTGGGCTCCGAGCAACCCTCCCAGGAATGTTCTCCCAGCCAGTCCTGCCTGCCTCTCTCTCCCCTCTTCCACCTGCCTCCCTGGCAGTTGAACTATAACCTCTGGGGGGAAAAAACTCAAATTCAGACAAATTATATGCTCTCTTTTGCCCTGAATGCTGAGCCTCCGTCTGGCCAGACTCCCTGAGGTGAGCAGCACTTATCACGTAGCCGTGGAGAAAAACTCACTGGAGGGACTGCAGACTGGGAGGTGGTTCCCAGGATCTATCAGTGTTTCCCAAGGTGGGGCTCCTGCTATTATTCGTTCAACTGGAGTAAATACCAGAGCACCTGCTCTGTGTCGGGCACTTTTCTAGGCAATGGGGACTAAGCAGTGAAAAAACAAAAATGCCTGCCCCCAATGGAGCTTACATGCTAGTGGGGACATATAATCACAGAACAGAAATACAGATCAGAGACGATGACAGCTGGTGGAGTTCTGGAGCAGGGAGCAGTAGCTCCATTTTTAAACGGGGAGATCAAGGAAGGCCTTACTGTGACCAGGTGTCCTGAGGTCCTGTCCCTAACCTGCGTGAAGGCGCATGACCTACGCAGAGCTGAGGGGAGAGGCTTCCAATGAAGAAACAGCAAGTGCTCAGACCCGCAGGTAAGACCTTGACTGGGATGTCACAGAACAGCAAGATCCCAATTCGGCTAGCAGCGGGCCAGTGAGAGGGAGGAGCAGGGGATGGGTAAGGACTCCAATTACTGATCTGAGAAGACGGTGGGGTTCCGAACAGAGGAGTGGTGGGATCTGACTTGCTTTTTAAAAATAGGATCTCTCTGACTGCTGTGTACAGAGAGAGGTGAAGGGAGCTTCGGCCTACTGTAAAAACCCTGGCAAAAGAACATACTGGCTTGGGCTGGTGAAGGTGGTGAGAAGGAGTGCAATTCCAGATATTCGGGAGGTACACACCGTTAAGACTTGTGGCCAGACTGCCTGAGAAGCACGAAAGCAGAGCAGTCAACTACTCTGGCTTCCCGGCTTTTGTCTGAGCAAGTGGAAGGGTGGAGTTGCCAGTGGTAGTTACATGAGAGGATTTTAGGTGGTGATAACTGAACACTTCACTTGACAGTTCTGTATTCATTTTTTTTTTTAAAGATTTTATTTATTTGACAGACAGAGATCACAAGTAGGCAGAGAGGCAGGCAGAGAGAGAGAGAAGCAGGTTCCCTGCCGAGCAGAGAGCCCGATGCGGGACTCGATCCCAGGACCCTGAGATCATGACCTGAGCTGAAGGCAGAGGCTTTAACCCACTGAGCCACCCAGGCACCCCTAATTTTTTTTTTTTTTAAAGATTTTATTTGACAAAGAGAGACACAGTGACAGAGGGAACACAAGCAGGGGGAGTGGGAGACAGAGAAATAGGTTTCCTGCTGAGCAGGGAGCCCAATGTGGGGCTCAACCCCAGGACCCTGGGATCATGACCTGAGCCGAAGGCAGAGGTTTTTTTTTTTTTTTTTAGATTTTATTTATTTATTTGACAGACACAGACAAGTAGGCAGAGAGGCAGAGAGAGAGGAGGAAGCAGGCTCCCGGCTGAGCAGAGAGCCTGATGCGGGGCTCGATCCCAGGACCCTGGGATCATGACCTGAGCCAAAGGCAGAGGCTTTAACCCACTGAGCCACCCAGGTGCCCCTCTGTATTCATTTTTAAGAATAATTTAAGGTATCTACGGCCATACCACGCTGAACGCGCCCGATCTCATCTGATCTCGGAAGCTAAGCAGGGTCGGGCCTGGTTAGTACTTGGATGGGAAAATAATTTAAGGCCAAGTAATACTATACTAACTTCCCATGTACAATGATGGTATGGTAAAAAAAAAATTTCCTTTTAGCATAAATGTAAGCAAACGAGTCGGCTGACTGAAGGTAAGAGTAAATGACACGGACAGTACTTTAAAGGAAACAGAATAAACGGGAATGCATATTTGAACGGCTCATTTGTAAAGCACTGGCATAATCTAAATAGTCAACTGGATTATTCGGCTATACTGGCTTGCGTTCCTCAGCAAACACGAAACTAAAGGATGTTTGTGACGTTATAAACAAAACACCAGACAATACAATGTCTTTCGTCCAGAGAGAGAGTTAACTCTGAATCTTTACTAATCCTAAGTAATTTGCCTGAGCAGTGGAGCAGGGAGGGGCATCACTGTGGAGAGCTATGGCTATTACCACTGTTTAATGTAAGCCTGCACTAACGGAAATGAGTACCGAAGGAACACAATCATACAGAGAGGAAGACTGATAAATGTCAGATGGTGTAACAGGTGAATTGTGTCCTTGCCCATTCATAAGCTGAAGCCCTAACTGCTATCACCTCAGAATGTGACAGTATTTGGAAATAAGGCCTTTAAAGATGTGATTAAGTTAAAATGAGACCACTGGGGCTCCTGGTTGGCTCAGAAGGTAGAGCATGTGACTCTTGATCTTGGGGTTGTGATTTCGAGCTCCATGTAGGAGGCGGAGTTTACACACACACACACACACACACACACACACACATATATGTATTTTTAAAATCTCTTAAAAATATATAAACAAAAGGGGCTTCTGAGTGGCTCAGTTGGTTGACTGTCTGACTCTTAATTTTGGCTAGGGTCATGATCTTGGGGTCCTGGGATCGAGCGCTATGTCGGGCTCCTCGCTGGGTAGGGAGCTTGTTTGGGATTCTCTCTCCCTCTGACCACCCCCCAAACCCCAACCCTGTGCGTATACTTTCTAAAACAAAACAAAACAATACACACACATAAATGAAAAATAAAATGAGTCCATTAGGATGAGCCCTAATCCAATCTGACTGGTGTCCTTATAAGAGGAAATTTAGACAAAGAAACAACGGATGCAAGAGTGCACGGAGACAGAGTGTGTGAGGACACAGGAGGAGGACAGTCCTCTGCAAGCAAAGGGAAGAAATAAACCTGTTGACACCTTGAGCTTGGACTTCTAGCCTTCAGAGCCATGAGCACATAAATTCCTGTTGTGTAATCCATCCAGTGTGTGGTACTGTTACAGCAGCCCTAGGAAACTAATGCAGATGCTAGGTGACATTTTAAGCAGCTTAACAAAGTTGAAAAGGTTAGAGACGGAGAAGGTAACAATGGTTATCTCTAGGTGCAAGGATTATGGGTGATTCCAACCCCTTTCCTATATTTTCTTTTTAAAATCATTTTATTTTTTTCATCATGATAAGTGTACTCTTTAATCCCCACCCCCTACCTTTTCTGTATTTTCTGATTTCTTTTACCATGATCTCATTATGTGCAAAACAAAACACTCAGGAAATATGCCAACTATACTCTAGACAAGGTCCTATGTCTGGGCTTTCACATTGACTGTTCCCTCTGCCTGGGACATGCTTCCCCCAGATACCTATCAAGCTCCCTTACCTTCTCAGGCCCTCATTCATATGAATAGGAATCTGACTTAATGGTTTTTTAAGTGACTAGTTTTAAGTAAGTGGTCCATATTTTTTAATATTATTAAAACCTGTTCAAGACAAATGCACAATGGCAAAGTACAACAGTTACCATAGCTGAGCCCTTTGAACAGAAGCTGTGTGTGTGATTTCTATTTCAAGCTGCTCTTTTTGGAAAGATGAAAAATGTGCCTTCTTGTGTCAGTTATTTAAATCAGGCTGGATTAACTATTCCTGATAAGACTACCTCTCTTATAAACTTAAGCAAAATGTTGAGGCTGGAAATATTACCTCTTCATTAACAAGCAGATCTGATACGGGAATCCTAATCCAAAGATCACAAGCTCATTGTATTAGTTTCAAATAGTAAATTCAAGTTATATTCTTCTGATGTTTGATTTCTACTTGTGAAATAGGGAAAAAATATTCTATTATTTAATTCTGTACTTCCAACAGTCATTTCTACCGGATTAGACATTCAGTTAAAGCCCATGTACACAACTGAACCAAAGAAATAAAGGGTTCCACTTATCTTAGGTTCACATCTGGAACAATTCAGAGCACCACACAGGACAAAGCAATGCACAGTTCTCGCAGTAGTGACATTATAGGATCATTAAATTTGATTCAAGTTATAAAACAGGATTCAGAAACAGTTTAAGGGGTGCGCGGGTGGTTCAGTTGGTTAAGCATCCAACTCGATCTCAGCTCAGGTCTGATCTCAGGGTCATGAGTTCAAGCCCAGTGTTGGGCCCCATGCTGGGCATGGAGCCTATTTAAAGAAAAAAAAAAAGTTAAAAATAAATCAAAAACTCTGGAATGGCTAATTATCTATTAGGTTGTCAAAAAACATTCCAAGTGGGAGTTGGAACATACATATAAATATTGGAATAATTGTACCATATACTGATGAATTACAATAAGCATTCATTCCATTTGAACAGCAGTTCTCAAGTTTTTCTGGTCTCAAGACCCCTTTATACTCTCTTAAAAATTATTGAAGACTTCAAAGAGCCTTTGTCTATGTGGGTTATAGCTACTGATATTTGCCAAATCAGAAGTCAAAACTGACACATTTAAAAAATATTTAATTCATTTAAAACTAATTACAACAGGGGCGCCTGGGTGGCTCAGTGGGTTAAGCCTCTGCCTTCAGCTCAGGTCATGGTCTCAGGGTTCTGGGATCGAGCCCCACATCGGGCTCTCTGCTCAGCAGGGAGCCTGTTTCCTTCTCTCTCTGTCTGCCTCTCTGCCTACTTGTGATCTTTCTCTCTGTGTCAAATAAATAAATAAAATCTTAAAAAAATATAAACAAATAAATGTTTAAAAAAAAATAAAACTACAACAAATCATCATGTGTTCAGATAAATAACCTATCTTATGAGATAACTAGTTTCCAAAGAACAAAAGAAAATTAGTGAGAAGAGTAGGATAGCTTTACAAATTTTCTTTAATGTCCGGCTTAAAATAGGGAGTGTTAAGAACCGAGGTAAGCTGGAGAATATATATCCTATTCAAAGGGGACAGTCAGGTGTGCCTGGGTGGCTCAGTGGGTTAAGCCTCTGCCTTCGGCTCAGGTCATGATCTCGGGGTCCTGGGATCGAGCCCCACATCTGGCTCTCTGTTTGGCGGAGAGCCTGCTTTCCCCTCTCTCTCTCTGCCTGCTTGTGATCTCTCTCTCTCTCTGTCAAATAAATAAACAAAATCTTAAAATAAATAAATAAATAAATAAAGGCGACAGTCACTCCTTTGGTCTGACCAAGTATCTGTGGGTCAATTTCTGCTTAGGAACCATCACTATGTGTGGGGACACCTAATTGTTCTCAAGAATCTCTTTGATCCCTAACATCCTAGATTTAGCTCAGAGAGTTCTTAAAAACTTTTTTGTCAGAAGGGTAAGATTGATAACCACTATGCTAATCTGGCATGGGGTGGTTAAGTACTCTGCTAACCTTTATTTAGCTAAATACTGAAGAATTTAAATCCACAAACTCAACAGCTGGGAACTGTCACTCTGAATTCATTTTTACTAAGACTTAAATTTTTTTTTTTAAGATTTTATTTATTTGAGAGAGAGAGAGAATGAGAGAGAGAGTGAGCATGAGAAGGGCGAGGGTCAGAGGGAGAAGCAGACTCCCTGCCAAGCAGGGAGCCTGATGTGGGACTCGATCCTAGGACTCCAGGATCATGACCTAAGCCAAAGGCAGTCGCTTAACCAACTGAGCCACCCAGGCGCCCCTAAGACATAAACTTTTATTTTCACTCAAAAACGGACTAAAAGCAGAGTTTGGAGAATAAGAACAGCTAGCAGAAATCAGGAATTATAAAATTATGGAGTGGTTCATTCAGTTTTTTCTGATATTTACACAGGAGTGGCTAATGAGCACCTAGTTAAGTGGTTTACTGAACTCTATTTGGTAAGGCACTATTCTGGGGTTAACCATGTTTAATGTGTGTAAAACTGAGCTCACTCCACACTTTTGAGCAAAAAAAATCCACACGTTTCAGGCCTGCAAATAAAGTTTGCTAGGAGGGGTGACCGCCTGGGCGACTAGTCAGTTAAGTGTCTGCCCTTGGCTCAGGTTGTGATCCCAGGATCCTGGGACTGAGCCCTAATTCAGGCTTCCTGCTCAGTGGGGAGCTGACTTCTCCCTCTCCCCTCCACTGTTCTCTCTCTCTCTCAAATAAATAAATAAGATCTTTAAAAGAAAAAAAAGTTTGCTAGGCTTTTTACCTGCTTGTCAACATTTTCCTATAAATTTGTCGGTAGCATAAACGTTTACAACTTCTTTCTGTGCAATAATACCCAACACTTATCCAATACCATGCTAGACCTTCGAGGGGCTAGGAAAGAAATAAAAACAGAAGTCTCACAGCTGAAGTATAAAGTCTCACTATGAAAACAAAATACACACGCAAAAAGGGATACACATACAACGCTCAGTAAAACAGAAAAGTCTCAGAACTGGATGACAGAAATACCGCCTATCACAAGGCAATGAAAGGGTCCAGGACCCCTCCGAATTTGATGAAAGCTGGAGGTGGGGCCTTGCTACCAAGAGGGACCAGACTTTATCCCCAGGGTCTCGATGCTCCAAGTAGGCCAAGAGATAAGGTGAATATCCTGCGTAAGGCTCAGGGTGGGCAGGGAAGGAGAGGCCAGGTTAGGAGTATGCAACCAGCGACGTCTCAGGATGCAAAGCCAGAAGCACCTGCTTAGAGCAAATATTATGGCAGAACATCTTATCAAGGCGCCAGGCGGTGGGAAACTGAAGGAACGTTAAGAGGGGCGCCTGGCTTAGTTGGTTAAGTGTCTGCCTTCGGCTCAGGTCATGATCCCAGGATCCTGGGATTGAGCCCCACGTCAGGGTCCCTGCTCTGTGGGGAGCCTGCTTCTCCCTCTCCCTCTGCCTGAGGTTCCCTCGGCTTGTGTGCACTCCTGCTCTCTCTCTGTCAAAAAAAAAAAAAAAAAAAGGAATGTTAAGAGACTTAAGGCAGCACATATCAATTTGCATGACTGTGGCAGTGGTTCCCATTCTTACCATGTGAGAAAAAACTGCTGGCCTGTACACAGCAGGCTTAACATAAGTATTTGTTGAAAAACCCCAAATTGGAGGTAGGGGGGAGAGGATAAAAAGGTATGCAAACTCCATTTGGTAAAAAAATAAGCACAGGGGTGCCTGAGTGGCTCAATCAGTTAAGTGCCTGACTCTCGTGGAGCCTGCTTAAGATTCCCTCTCTCTCTCTTTCTCTCTCTCTCACTCTGCCCTTCCCCCCCCAAAAAACAGCACAAGGTCACTCATGCTTCCTTGTATGAAATAATGATCTTTACATGTCACAAACACACAGTCATGAGGACACCCACCCGGTCTACCATTCCATTATTTATTTTTAAAGATTCTATTTTTAAATAATCTCTATACCCAACGTTAAGGCTTGAACTTGCAAACCCAAGATCAAGAGTTGCTCGCTGTACTGGCTGAGCCAGCCAGGTGCCCCATTATCATTCCAATTTTCAAATGCTCGTCAGAGCAATGGCTAAGTTATCTCCCACACAAAACAACCAGAGTGCATGCTAGAAAAAATTCTGTAATCTCTCCACAAAGGATTAAGAGCAAGACCTGGGAATCAAGTCCCAGCTCCACAGTCTCCTAGCAATCTAGCTGTGTGACTCTACCAGCTACCTCGAGGCTCAGGGAAACAGGGATGCCATCACTCCCTGACGCTATGGGTGTCAAGAAGAACTGACGGGAGATAAAACCTGTAAAGCGCTGTGTGTAATTCCTGGCAGAGTAACTTTTCTATCGCATCCCTTTCATTAGCACATTGTATCATCCATCGTAAAATAAAACCCCCAACCCCTCGCCTGATCCCATACTCTCCCCAGCTACCATCTCATTTCTTTGTTCCTTCTTAGCAAAAAACCTCAAAGGGTTTTTTCTTGTCTGCCATTCTGCACCTTACCTGCACCTGTCCTAATCATCCTTTCTGTCTAGTCACTCACCAAAACTGCTCTGGTCAGGGGCACGAGAGGACCCTCTAGCAAAATCCTGGGGCAGATTTTCAGCCCCAATTCCCACTTCCTAGCGCTCCAGTGGCAATTTCAGGGGCTTCTCCGAGCCTCAGATTCTCTTTCTATCTCACTGACTCCTTCGTCTCACCTCTTTAACCTCCAAATACTGACGGCCTGGCCTCAGGGCATAGCCCCCAGACCTTCCCCTTTCTGTCTCTTCCATTCCCCCATCCCCAGGCTATTTTACCAAAACCAAGGAGGCCGGTAGTAACTTTACAATTTACATTTCCAATTAACTGCCTCCCTGACCTCTCACTAGTTTAGATGCCTACAACCTAAAACACTTCCAAACAGAACCTTGTATTCCTTAAAAAAAAAAAAAAAAAAAAAAAATCTCCCAAAACCACCCACTCCTCTATCTCAGTATATATGGCACAAACATTTACCGGATTGCTCTGGTCAAGTACCTTGGGGTCAAGATGAGAAATCTTTCCCTTACCCCCCCATACTCAGTCCATTTCCAAATACATTCCAAATATGGTCATTTTTGCCATGTCCACTGTGATCCCTGTAGTCCGTGCCCCCCTCAGCGTCCTAACTGGTTGCCCAGCCTATTGGCCAATACCTACAGTCTCGTCTCCGCGGTGAGCTTTTTTAAAGTAAGTTTGCTCCTGTCACTCACCCAGCCCTCCACTGGCCCACCCAGCACACACTGGAGCAACACCTGCGTCTCCAGCCTTTCCTGTCACCCACTCCCTTGCTCCTTGTCCTCCCTCGGCCATACGCCCCTTCTTTCAGTTCCCACATGAGCTGGCAACCTCACTTTCTGCCTCCCCTGGGATTCTCTGGATGGCCGGTGGGGTGGTTCTCTTACTCCTCACTAAGGCTGGACTTCCCATTCCCTTATCTTGCTTTGCTTTTCTTCATCGCATTGGCTACCACTTGACATTTTTAATACATTCATTTCTAATTATTAGTTGTCTATTGTCTCTCCCAACTGAACATAAATAAGTTCCATGAGAGTGAAACTCCGCTTCTTCTGTTCACTGCCAAAGCTTCAACCCCACGAGGAGTGCTTTGCCAGCCTCTGTGCTCAAGCGCTTGCAGACTGAATGAATGGGTGGCTGGGTGTTAGCGAAGGATCTTATTTTGGAATGAATAACACTCCATGTCACAGAATTCTAACTCTGGTTTATTTCTGAAAATACAGCATGGAAACATTCATAGCGCTATTAAAAGAAAGCCATAGTGTTAGAAAGATTATGGAAGTATGGATTAAGTAGCCGAAGGAAAGTTATACACTGAATTCTGAATATCTTGGGAAGAAGCAGAAATCTTAATTTAGAAGCCAGGCAAAGGTCTTCTTGGAGCGCTCCTCCCCCACATCCCTTTACCCTCATGCAATGTCTGTGCTGGACCTTTTCTTTTTTCTTTACATTTTATTTTCTTTCATTTTTATTGTCTGACTCACTCTCAGAGCTTCTCGAGCTAGAGCTGTGACTCATTCAGTCCTGCCTCCCCAGAATCTGATGTGTTACCTGGCATACAATGGTGCTCAATAAATGTTTCCTGACAGGAGACACAGCACTAGCTCTTCCTTTCCTACTGTAAACTCTAACATGGTCTACTGTGGCCAAAACACTGAACACTGATACCACGTAACTGAGAAACCTAATGTCTTTTATTTTTTTATTTTGAGATCATTAAAAACTGATAACTAATTTTATTTTTTAGTCAAGTATGATAGAGACTTTTAGGGAAATCTACATTTTTTTAAATGACGGAAAACTGTTTTGTTTTTTTTTTAATCCAAATCACACAAGCCAAAGGATTCTTCACTACAAGATGACCTTTGTTTCATAAAATATATATGAAAGCATGTTACTGATATTCTACACCGTTTAGAAACTATATACAAAGTTAACACATCAATATTTTCTCCAAAGCAAGTGCATTTAACTCCACATGGTTTGACTACACCCTAGTGCTAGAACTTCAGGGGCTATCCAGGGACACAAATCCAAATACTGGTGGAGTTCCGGGGCGCCTGGGGCTGGCTCAGTAGGAGGACTGTGTGACTCTTGACCTTGGGGTTACAAATACGAGCCTGACACCGGGTGCAGCGATTACTTAAAAATAAAATCTTTTAAAAAATATGTATTACTGGAGTTCAGAGATCCTATAGACCTCGTATCAGTTACAAGTTAGGACTTCATCCCATCCTGAATGGAGAGCATAAGCTTAAAATGATGATACATTAATTTTAACAAAAGATCTCCGTGAATATACTTAAAAATTAAATCCACACATGTCAAAGAACAGAAGCGTAATAGGTCAGAAAAACTTAAGAATACTCCTTGTATGTTTAGTTCCTATGGCACTTTAATCCACTAAATCAACCTGAATATTTGTGCGTGAATCTTACACCAAAGGCAGCTAGAGAAGCAGCTTCAAGAGACAATACAGAGGATGGAGAAACGAACTCTTGTTAATCTTGGTAAACTATTAAAAATTTAATGATGGAAATGTTACGATAACTTCACCAAGGTGCTAAGATATCACAGTAGTCCAATATTTTTTAAAAGAAAATATTCGTCCTATGTAATTTCAGAATTCTTTCCAGAAAGATTTTTCCTGGATCTGTGTCAGTATCAAGAGTCAGCCAGTTACTCTCCTGGCTAAGTATAAGCTGAAAAGTTAGCAGCTGCAGGATATTACAAAGAAAATATGACAACCAGGTTGAAAAAGCATGAATATTTGATAGGGTTTTACACCATGTCATAGTAAAACACTTAATGCAGTAATTGGAGACACAGCAACAGAGTAAAGTATTTGTGGTACAAAATGGAGGTGAAGCCCTTTAAAACACCTTTTGGGAAAGTCATAGCCACAAAGCAGCAGCTCCTATAGCACCCCATCCTGGAAAACCCCGGCCTGGCTGAGCCTCACAGGTTTTCTCTTGAAAAGAAAGTTGCAGTTAAAACTGGTCTGGTTGCCCATTTAAGGAAGACTGTGAACTAGGAGTCTGGTGCTACTCCTGTTTTGGAAAATAAGGAGGCCTGAACTGTGATGCACCAGCTTCAATGTTTCTGAAAAGTAGCTATAAAGTCAGGAGCAGGTAACTTTTATTCCTGAGCAACTGCCAAGGGCAGTCTGGCTGCATAGTTAGTGCCTGCCCAGAGAAGCAGAATTGTTCTCTCCTCTACAGCAGTCATCCTCCAAGTATGGTCCCCACACTTGCAGCCTACACATCCCCTGAGAACTTACTAGAAATGTAAATTCGCATGCCCCATCCCAGAACACAACACACTACACAACTACAGACCCTGGAACCCTAAGGGTGAAACCCAGCGACTAAGCAAGCAATCCCAGAGATTCAGACACTAGTTTAAGAGCTGCTGATCTAGGGGAAGAGTGGCAATCTGTCTTTACAGCCCAGACGATGGGACAACAAAGAGCTGGGACAAAATGTGAGATGCTGGGTTTTTCTGACACTAGGGTGACCAAGGACAAGGACCAGATTTTCTCTGACGGGGGCAGAGACAAAGAATAAGATGTGGGAACTGGTATCAGGACAGTTAGGGAAGGAGAGGACAGAGTTAAGTCTAGCTAAAGTCCCTCTAGAAATACCACCTAGTCAGGACAAGAGCTTTCCTTATTGAAAGGCTGAAGAGTCACTCTTGCTTCTGCCTTATCAGATACATTGTTTCTCTAAATATGTCAAATTTATATATTTGGCTACATCAAGGTGAGACCTTGGATTAATTCATTGCAAAACTCAACAGATATTTACAGAGCAGGTCAGGGACTGTGCTGGGTGCTACCACATAGTAGTGGAGGACAGGAAAAAATCCCGCCCTTGTGGAAAAGCACAGAAAATACGCAAGAGAGCAAATAAGAAGGCTTCAGATAAGGGGAGTGCTTTAGAAGAGAACAGAAAAGAGATGTGATAATGACTGAGAAGACTATATTGAATGGGGTGGTCAGGGATGTCCCTTCTGCAGAGCAGAGACCTGAAGAACGGGAGGGAGATCATTCCCAAAAGGGTTAGAGCAGGAGCAGAGGTGTGCGAGATACCACGTGAGGTCTGGGGGCAGGCCCCAGAGGGCCTTCAGGGCCCCAGAGAAGAGAATGATCTGATTCAAAGTGCAAGGAGATTTGATTCTAAGGGCTTTCTGCAGTGGAGGGGCAGTTTCTGTTTTCAGTCTGCAAAACATCATTGTGCTTCCTCTAGAGAATGAACTGGAAAAGGGTAAGACTGGAAGCTGGCTTCTGCAGTCTTTCAGAGAGATGGTTCTGGTCCGGCAGGAATGACACTAGTGGAGAGGCAAAGGAGGATTTAGCATCTTTTGTTGGGTTTTACCTACCAGACTTGTGATGGATGGATGTGAGGATGAGCAAAGGACCCTTTCTAAGCACCTCGACTATCCACCTGTGAAAGAACTAATTGGCCAAGTTGGAAATGTCGACAGACCTGCCAGAGGCTGAAGGAAGGTGAGATGCCTGGCTGGAGAGAAGGCAGTGGGGGTTGGAAGAATAATAATGTGGCCAAGAGCACATGCCCTGGGGCAGAACTGTGCTGCACCCTAGCTCCACAAGTCACCGGGTCTGTGCCTCAGTTTCTCGCCTTCACGGCAGGTACCTGTCTCCAAGCACTGCTGTGAGGGGCGGGATCACTGAATTGAGTTGAATACACTGACTAGCGCATAGTAGGCCCTAGAAGTACACTTTAAAAACAAGTTGGGGGTGCCTGGGTGGCTCAGTCAGCTGGGTTTCCAACTCCTGATTTCAGTTCAGATAGTCATCTCTGGGATGTGAGATCAGGCCCACATCAGGCTCTGTGCTGGGCGTGGAGGCTGCTTAGGATTCTTTCTCTCCCTCTGCCCTTCTCCACCCTCTTTAAAAAAAAAAAAAAAAAAAAAGTCTGACGAGCTTGCACGTAAATGAAGATAAGGCCCTACTCCGTAAATGACAGGAGGGGCCCCAAGCCTATCGAGTACTGACTTCCTTACAAATGGACTTCACTATCACTGGACAGCAGGTTACCCAGAATGAGACAAACAGTGGCCGGGGCTGCTATAAAAAGGGTCCCTGTGACAGCTGGCAGACTCCTCTCATTAAAGCCCTTTCTCTCACCAAGATTAAACACTGCAATACCTACGAAGAACCGATCCCCCAAACCCATGCCTTTCCAGTTCTTTCCTAAGGCGCTGGAGCAGGCTGGAGAGGGAGCTGGAGCCAGACCCCCTGGGCTCTAGTCCGAGTGCCGCCACTCAGCCACCCATCTCCCTCAGTAATACTGTGGGGACAAAACTGACTCCGGTTAGCTCACTGGGTTGTGGGGAGTTGGATGAGATGACATAACAGGTCAGTCAAATTACCGGGAAACTTCACAGTGTTTACTTCACCAAATATACTGTTCTGTACTTCACTGGGGCCTTTCAGAATCAAACAGAGGATTCCTGACTTTACATTTTGTATTCCACTTTTATCAAAGTACTGTGGCTACAATTCAGGTGAGAGAGAAGGGGTGGGAGAAAGAGAATGCGGTGGAGTGAAAAGCATGGTCTGAAAGCTACCACGAAAGAGAAAATCAAAATCATCAAAAGGAACCTTAGGAATCCCTGAAGAGGGCAACAGGTGGTATGGACCGACCTCCGTCCCCGGAGCTGGCAGCTCTAGCGGAGCACTGAAGAGGAGGCAGCTCTCCGGCACGGAGGCCCGCGTTGTACAAAAGGCAGCTGGCTACAATCAGCACAAGACACTCACATGGTGAGACACACAGGAACAAGACCAACTTTCCAGACTACAGGTTCTTATCACCGGTCTCCAGCTCTCTGGAACACCCTTGAATGGAATGGAAAACTGCTGAACCTCCACTGCGGCAGGTTCAATTTGCACATGCCGACTGTGGACATGAGGCCACTCCAGTGAATGCAAATTTAAAGTCAGGCCCAGTCAGGGCGGCTTCTTTTTTTTTTTTTTTTTTTTTTTTAGGGTGGCTTCTTATGGCACTCAGGTCTCTGGTTAACTGTCAGGGAAGCCTGTGGGGTACTGGGAGAGGGGAAGGGCCTGGCAACCAAGGGCTTGAGGTCCTGCAATCCTGGCCAAGGCGGGAGGAAGTTACCCATCACAGCACCAGCATCCTGATGGATTCTCGTGGGCTTCTCCCAGTCCACTCTCTAGGGATCTATGCAGAGTTCATGCACTGCAGAACCAAGGGAGGTGGCAAGGTGTTGTACCCAAGTGTTGAAAGTAGTGACCATTTAAAAACAACAACAACAAAAAACCCCAACAACAACGAAGGCCAACCCTTTATAGGAATTCAGACTTCAGAGCTGTTTCCTGGCAACTAGGGGCACAGGTTAAGAAAGTGGTTTGTTCTAAACCTGACTAAGAAAGGCTTCAGGGTCCCTGACCAACCTGAAAGACTTCTCAGGGTTAGAAAGCAGAGGCTTGAATATTTGTTTCAATTTAACCCAATTAAGGCCCTTCTGCTTCCACTCTAGGCACTCTGCACTCCTTTATTACACAGGGGCACAGGTCAGATCCGCTCACTCCCCTCTTTTTCTCTCTTTCTTTTTTTTTAAGTAGCTTCATGCCCAACACGGGGCTCGCACTCACAACCCTGAGTTTGAGTGTGGCAGGCTCTACCAACTGAGCCAGCCAGGCACCTTGTCATTCCCCTGTCATTTTCAGACTCATTCATTCAATAAATATTTAGAATGTGTACTTTATACCAGCGAACTTGATGGCTTCCCTTCACACTTAATAAAATCCAAAGCCGTATCTCCCTACCTCATCTCCTTAACAAGCCTCTCGTGCACAGTAAGGACTTTAATCTGTTCTTTCAACACACTAAGCTTGGTCTTGCCACAGGCCTTTGCACTCACTGTCCCTACCTCCCCTGCCTATGATACACACTGCAAGTTTGGCTCCTTCCATCATTTACATCAGTTCAAATGCCATCTTCTCAGAGAAGCCTTCCCTGATCACCACTCCACACACTCTTTATCACATCACACAAATTTCTTCATAGCACTAATTTCTACCTGAAATTGGCTTAATGATTTACTCCTTTAATGGCTTTCTTACTGACTAGAATGTAAGCTCTTCAAGGACAGGGGCTCTGTCCATCTTGTCCACTATTTGCCATGGGACAAAACAGACCCTCAATAAATATCTGTTGAATAAACAAAGGACTTTCTGGAAGCCCACTATTTAGAGAGCACCTTAAAGCCGGTTCTATGTTATCTAAACCATGCCAAGTGCTCTTGACACTAGACAGCAGCTGATGGTGTTTTATCTGACCACATTAGCATTTATGAAGCATTCATCCATTGGCAGGGCTTCAAGAAGTTAGAATTAAGTAGCTGTTACAACAGATTGTAGGCAGCCAATCTCAAGTGACTGCAAACAGGGCTGAGTTGCAGTATGACCATAATGCTGGCTGCCACAGGCACACTGTACCCTCACTTCACAGCAACCTGGCAGGGGTGCTATTATGGTGAGAAGTTTCCCACAGCAGTCTGGCCTGACTCAGACTCTCTCCTCTGGGTCAGTATCTTAAAACATGAATTGACTCAGCACTATTCTGGCTAAAACCAAAATCTAGGAAAAGGATATGTGGTTTCCTCTATCCCTCATGGGGGACCCCACTGCTTGTGACAGGTCACTTTGGTCTGATCCCCTACAGCCAATTCTACTGCCACTCTAACAAACGGCTGGCTCCCTGGGATATGGCAGGAGCAACATCCTGGAAAGATGGGACTCCCTTCACTCTGTTCCCTTTAGGTCACCAAGCCTCCCCCAACAGTGCTGATGCTGTGGCCTTAACCAGCCAGAGGATTTCAGCACCTAGGCTGGTGGCCCTGTTGGCTTCCTTCATCAGCGGTCACCCATCGTCACCCTATCTGTGAGGACCTCCTTGGCCAACATCACTGCAAGGCACCTCAGGGTTCAGCCTCCTCGCCATAAGGAGGACACTTAGTCTTCCCCCAAAACTTGCACTTCCAGAATCTCTCCTGCCTTATTGGCCCCTCCGGGGGATCTCCCCCAGCCCATCTTTACCCCAGCCCCCTCAAGAAGGCCATCTAAGTTCATCCCCTGATGCCCATTTGTGGAATATTAACTCTTGAAACAGACCCTTCAGGATTTGATCCTCTGGCCCATCTTAGGAGTGCAGTAAGGAAATCAAGTTTCAAAAAAAAAAAAAAAAAAAAAATATGCTGCTTCCCTTAACCTACGAGGGACTGGAAGAACTTCCCTCTCCCAAAGTATAGCTCCCTTATTCCCTCTTCCGCATCCTGGAGATGGGGGTTTGCTCAGCTTTCCTGCCCCAAAGTCATCCAGAGTTCTCATTTCATTTGTTCCTCTCCCCATGCCCATCCACTCGAGGGGGATCTTCTGAGCTGAACCCACATATCTTTTACCAATATCCGAAGGAATGCTAGGGAGTGACAATCTCCTTAAAACAGACACTTCTAGGCTATGCTTCCTTCATCCAACAGAGGAGATTTTTCTCCTCTAAAAGAAAAATCTCTGAAACAGGACCTTTTCGCACTCTCACTTCTTGGAGCTTCTATCAGTTGACCCTCCCGCTCCAGACACACACCTTCAGGGCTCCTAGCTCACCAGTTCTTCACCTAATATCGAAAGCTTCCACTACTACTCCACTCAGAGCTTGCCTCCTAAAACCCAACATGTTTATTCAAATAAAAGCCTGATAATGACGAGGTCATTTCCTCTTGGAATCTAAGAGATCGTTTTCTCCCTTCTCACTTATCCTGCAGAGATGCCCTTAATCCCTCTTCCCCAAAAAACAGCCACCCAAGACGCCCCCTTTCCAATCAGCATAGAGATTTCTTCAGCTAACCCCATCCCCCAAACTAACGCTGAAGCCGTCCCCTTAACCAATGGAGGATCCTCGGTCACCCCTTGAGATCCTGTTTTCTTCTCCCATCCATCCTAAGGGGTTCTCTGAAGTCCCCGCCAAACGGACATCCTGAGGCTCCCCCCTGGCTCGGACCTCTAGCATCCAGTAAAGGACTCTCATCCGTTTTGGGGACCCTTCTCATCCCCCTAAGAGACCACTTGAACTCCCCCGAGCAGCCAGCCTCGGTATCCCCAGGAGTGCCTCTAGACTCGCCTCTCGCTAGCTCCGGCCCCTCCGTAGTGCCTTGGGGCCCAGTCCTTCCTCACAACCCGGCCCTCACACCGCCCGGGGGAGCCTGTGGGCCCCACCGCGCCGCCCACAGGACCCTCCGGCCCCCGCCCGTGCTTCCGGCCACCGCCTGCTCCTCCTCCCCACTCAGGCCGCCCGCCTCGCCACCGCGGAGCCAAGCGGACAGAGGCAGCGCAGAGGCCCTGGTCCCGCTGCAAGGACCTTTGCGGGTCCTCGGTCCCTGGCCCAGGCCCGCGCCCCCTTGGCCAGCCGGGCCGGCTCCCCAGCTCACCCGAGCCCGTGGTGGCTGCCATCTTGCGTCGCTGTCGCTCGAAGGCCGGCCCCTTCTTCACCCCCCCAACCCGTCCCCTGCCCCCTTCTGCGCAGGCGCGCACGCGTGCGCACTTGCCGCCTCTGACGCCCGCTCAGCGGACCCCGCGACCCGTTGCCGGGAAGGTTTTTTTTCCTGCTTTTTCAGAGGAAGGAAACATGATTTGCGTGCGGGAGGGCCCAGCAATCTTCATGTCCCTCCAGGCTGGGATGCGAAGGAGATACTGAGGTGCTTGATGAGAAAGGCAGGGGTGATCAGACTTGGAAGGACGCTGTTGTGAAAGACACAGAAGAAAAGAAACATTAAAAAATATCTCCTGTTTCGCTTCGGCCATTTTCCTATCTAGTTGGATCCTCACAGTATCTCTACCAGGTAGGGATTAATGTGAAAAATGAAACTGAGATGGGGGGCGAGGTTCAGCGATTTATCTAAACTTAGCTGTTAAATGGCTGAGTCAGAATTTGAACCCACTCCAGATGCTTCCGAGCCAGAGAAGGTTTGTTCTGGGGCATTAAGATGCCAGGGAAAGCATTCACTCATTCATTCATTCACTCATCAATCCATTTATTCATCCAAAGAAATACTAAGACCTACTGTATGCCACATGCTGTGCTAGGTCCTGGGAATGGATATATATACATCAATGAAGTCTGCTCTTACAGGCTTACGTTATAGTTGGAGATAGAGAGCTAGTTAACAAAGAAGTAGGAAAGAATATGACTGTGATAGGATAGAGAGTAAACCAGGGAAGGGGCAACGGGGTGGTCAGGGAGGGCCTCCTAAAGTGGTCCCATTTCAAGAGAGACTGCATGATTAGGAGGTAGACGGAACAGCATGTGCAAAGGTCTTACAGACACATATTTGCAAATATATGTTAAATCCAAGAAGGGACTGCTCCTTTATCATAAATGGTCTAAGAAGCCCTGATACGGATGTAGAAACAAGCTGAGAGAGGTGAAGGGACTACCTCCAGGTCACATAGCTGAACACTGGCAGAGGAAGGATGGGGACTTTGAGTACAGAGGAAAAAGGAAATGGGAAGCCCTCATCCAGCACACCCAGTGCATCACCTTGTCTGACAGTAGCGCCTCCTAAGCATTTCTCAGCTCAATCTATTTCTCCCACTTAGGATAGGCTGCTCTTGTCTCCTACTTGGGTGATCCCAGCAGCCTTTATTCTTGCCCCCATAGTCCAATCTCTCTATGGCAGCCAAAATTTGCTCAAAACAGCCTTCAGTCAAATCTTTCAGTGGCTCCCCATTTCCTTTCGATAAAATACAGACTCTCCAAGTTGCATGGCCATAGAATTAACATCCAACAAAGACAATGATCAGATTGAAAGGAGACCTTGTATAATCTTGCCAGAACAATGGGACTCTTCAGGGCAAACCACGGTGGACAGCCCCCCAACCAAAGGCCATGGACCTAGGGCCATGACCAGTGAGGCCACTGAGATATCTAGGGCTTTCACTTAAGCCTCATTTAAGGAAACTTATCCTTAGGTCTCAGCTCTGCACCTGTATGATCCTGCAAGTGAATGCTTTCCTAAAATTTGCACCCTGGGTGCCTCTTTCCCCTGTCCTTGGCATAGCCTGTACCTCTGGGACTTGCCTGTACCTCTCCTTTGCTGACCCTTTTCAAGTCCTCTGCAGTACATGCCCTCTCCCTCCTCAGGGCTTTTGCCTGCTATTCCCACTCTTCAGTTCTCAGATCCAGCATCACCCCCTCTGGGAAGCTTTCCCTGATTTCTCCAGATCCAATTTAGTTATAATTGACTCTCCAAGTGCCACATGTGTCTCCTTCCCAGCATTGGCACCAGGGAATCATCGGTAATCTGTGTATCACATGATTCAAGTTTATCTTTGAAAAACACAGAAAATATTTGCCCTGGAATTTGGATCATTGTAAAGCATAGGGTGACAACTGGGAAGCATTTGGACTCCTAAAGTAAGACTCACCTCTGGAGTGAAATTTTCTGGATTCCAGGGCTCTTTCACCCTTCCCTTTGCTGTGTGATTCAAGCAAGAGATTTGAATCTCTCTTGGCATCTGTACCCCCTCCTGAAAAGATGAGTGATAGTAGCCACCTCAAAGGGTTGCTGGAGAGATAAAACGCTTTGGTAAAACCCTTTAGCACAGAGGGAGGAGGGACACTAGAAACAGCTGATATTTACCAAACCCTCATATCCAGTTTTTAATCCTCACAACTGGATGCAGCAAATTCTAGGGATATCCCCATTGTAGAGATGAGTAAACAGACTCGGAGCTAACTGGAGGAGTAAGGATGAAAATGCAAGCCACTTATCCACGATGCTCGTAAACGTTTACTCGGATAGATTCCTTGGTTCTCGTAGGGAATTTCTGGCAAGCAAAATTGACAGTAGAGCAAATTCCGTGCGGAGGACCTCGAGGGAGGAACAGGGTAAGCCCGACGTCCGGGGGCATGCTGGGTATTGTAGTTCGGCTGCGTCGCGGAGCCTACCGGGAGTTGTGGTCCTCCGCGCCAACGCTCCCTCGGAGAGGCTCCACCCCTCTCTCGGAAGTCACAGCAGGTCCCCAGAGCCAGATTCCTCCGGTGTCTGCGCACCATCTCCACCTTGCGCTGGAGCCGGTAGCTTCAGCTGCTGCGGCCAAGAGTCCGATTTATTGGATTGTTGGGAAGATTGAAATGGTTAATGGAACTAAAGAATTTGCAAAAGGCCTTGACAGAGTGAGCGCTAAGTATTAGCTACTATTTTTCTTATTATTTATTTCTTATGATTTAATCCTCGGTGACCCCTGCAAAGTTAGCTTTTGTCATCTCTGTTTGTCAGATAAGGAAACTGAGGCTCAGAAACGTGAGAATGCTTTTCCAGGGTCACATAACAAGGAAGGAGTAAAAGGTTTGGAATTCAGTTCTCTTAACCCTGGGGCACCTGCCGTTTCCTCTGTGGAGCCTGGGAGGTTTTGAGCAAAGCGTGGGTGGGTTTGCATTTTTACAAAGTGCAGCCCGGCTGCCTGGAGAAGAGTGATTGGGCCGCAGCAAGATTGGAGGCGGGGAGTCCGGAGAGGGGGTGAGTTGCGCGCTGTTGACGGCGTGCGCACGGCAGCTGGTTTTGTCGAGGAGGCCCAAGGGCCAGTTCCAGGTGTGAATCCGAGCCAGTCCCTGGCACGGCCATTTCTTTTTGCCAGGGATTGGTCCAGGGGTGTGCCTGTCACCTAGTTCTTTCTAGTCAATGAGTTGAAGAGGGGCCGTGTTTGGAAAGTTTCCCTCCCTTGAGACTAGCTGAGAAGAAAGCTTTTTTGGTCCCCATTCTTCTTTCCTAAGGAGGCTGTGATGGTTGGAGCTGTGGCAGTCCTGATCCAGAAAACCTATACTTAGACTATAGATGTCCACAGAAAGATGTCAGGAGGTAGGACCACCCATGATGTGGTGGAGCTGCGGAAGGAATCCTGCAGCAGTTTCCCTACAGTTTCTTTCTTCCTTCCTTCCTTTCTTTTCTTTTTTCTCTTCCTTTCCCTTTCTTCCCTCCCTTCCCTTCCTTCCCCTCCCCTTCCCTTCCCCCCAACATGAGGCTCAAACTCAAAACCACAAGACCAAAAGAGTCAATTCCTCTTCTATTGACCCAGCTAGGCACCCCAACTTACAGGTTTCTTAAGACATGAGATAAGTCTTCATTGCTTCAGCTGCTCTTAAAGGTGGGTTTTTGTTACCTACAGTCAAAAGCATACCTAATAGCTGGCACAGTGCCCAGTGAAGAGTCACAGACGCAGAATGTCCACAGTGTTTATTCAAAGACTCTTCTCAACAAGGTGGGAAAACATCTGGGCAGTTTGGGAATCTCTGTGATGTGAAACGCATAAGTAGTACATTCAAAATGTAAAAAAAAAAAAAAAAAGCAATACTTTTTTTATAAAACCAACAATATTATTTTTTTTTTTAGAACAATACTCCTCAAACTTGACTGTGCACACAAATCACTAGGAATCTTGTTAAAATGCAGATTCTGATTGTGTGTTTGGGGGTGAGGTCTGTGCTGCGATTTCTAACGTACTTAGGGAATGCACAGATCACACTTTGAGTAGCAAGCTTGTCAGTAACATTGTATACATTTTATGTTTATATTTCCAATTTATAGGTAAGAACCCCCCCAACCTCCTGCTATAGCATTTATAATACAAACTGCAGAAAGTAAAGGGGACAAATTGTTGACAGAGGAAGAAAGGTCATGGGCATCCGGAAGACGGAGAGTCAAATGCCTGGGGAGGGGGTCTGTGGTTGATGGGATGTGGGAGACACATTTGCTAATGACATTTCGTGGCACATATATGGAATTATGTCCCTCTGGACTGTGTCTGAAGTGTAGCATTAAGATGTTTTATCTAACATTTGATGGAGTTGCTGAAGTCTACAGCCCAAAAGGGATGGGAGTGGGTAGGGTAGGGGGTCATGGTGCAACCCATTTATTCCTCTCTTGATGGACATCTGAATTGTTTCTATTGACTTTCTTCCTATACACTTTATTTTATACTGTCTGAATTTTGTATCATCTGTTACTTTTGTGGTCAGGGAAAAATAAAGAAGAACCAGAGGTCTGGGGCGGCAGGGTGGGTGGAACTAAAGGCTGAGTTTCCCTAAATTATCAAGAGCCCTTGCAACTCACGGTGAAAAAAACCATAAACACTCCAAAAGAAAGATGTTAATTGGGGTGCCTGGATGGCTCATTGGGTTAAGCCTCTGCCTTCTGCTCAGGTCATGGTCTCAGGGTCCTGGGATCGAGTCCCACATTGGGCTCTCTGCTTGGCAGGGAGCCTGCTTCCCCCTCTCTCTGTGCCTGCCTCTTTGCCTACTTTGTGAGCTCTCTCTCTCTGTCAAATATATAAATAAATAAAATCTTTAAAAAAAGATGTTAATCATAGCAAACACATACTATGTTCCAGGAATGTAGGGTTTTGCATATATTAATTAATTTAATCTTCATAACTATCCTATATATTCAGTACCATCATTACTCCTTCTTGTAGATGAGGAAACAGAGACACAGAGATGTTTAGTAACTTGGCCAAAGTCACAATCTTGTAAGTGGCAGAGCCGGGGTTTGAACCCCAAGCTCTAACCACTACTACCCCGCTTCGCAAGCAAAATAAGAAAAGGACATGTACAGAGTAAGGACATGAGATACTCGATCTCAGTCAACCCATTGCATTTCAGTGATTCTAAGATGTACGTTTTTGCATTCAAACATCTCTGGAATCAGGATGCATCTTACAATCAATGATATCTTAGATTCAGTGAAATAGAGTAGGAGAAATGCAAATTAAAACCACCTATCAGATTGGCAAAGAACAAAAACACTTGATAACACACTGTGCTGGCAGGGGTGTGGGGAACCTGGCACTCTCCAAAGTTGTGAGTTGGAAGGTAGTTTGGCCTATGAGCTATCCAAACGGAACACAGACATCCTGGGCCCAACAGTTTGGTTCCTAGGACCTGACCCCTCAGGTCTACTGGCCCTCGTGAACAAAGACTTAGATTCTCCTGTGCAGTTCTTATTATCCAAGATTAAAAACAACTTCAGTGTCCAACAGAAGATGAGTTAAAACAGGAAAGTCCATTCTGAAGTTGGAATGCTACACAGCTGTCAAAAAGAGGAAGGAAGCAATCCATAGAACACTGTCTCCACAACACAGTAAAAAAAGGCAAATGTGGAGCTGTGTGTGTAATATTCTACCTATTATGTGAAAGCAGGGGTGGGCGTGCCTCTCTGTCCGAGGGACTCCCAAGGGTCTTGTTGCAATAATGGCCTCTGGGGAGGGAAACTGAGGGCGTGGAGAACTCGAGTGGGAGCAATTTACTCTTCACTCTAGATGATGATGATGATGATGATGATGATGATTTGTAAAGGGCCAGATAGTATTTTAGGCTTTGACAGCCATTTGTCTCTCAACTTTGCCTCTGTATTAGATAATATGCAAATGAATGGGTGTAGCTATATTCCGGGAAAACTTGACCACACACTGAAATTTTTAAACTATGTGTTAGGGGATACTCTTTTTTTTTTTTTTTTTTAACCCCCTTTCCCCTCCAACCACTTAAAAAAAATGCTTATGGGGCCATAGAATGACAGGTGGAGCAGCTCTGGGTCCCTGGAGCTATTAGCCGACCACTGCTCTAGATCCTTCTGTACTGATTCTTACTCTTTACCTTATGCAGGCATTACCTATTAAAAAATATTTGGGGCGCCTGGGTGGCTCAGTCGGTTTAGCGTCCAACTCTTTTTTTTTTTTTTTTTGGCTCAGGTCATGATTTCAGAGTCATGAGATCGAGCCCCATTGTTGGGCTCCGCGCTCAGTGCAGAATCTGCTTGAGATTCTCTCTCCCTCTGCCCCTCCACCTGCTCACCCTTTCTCTCAAATAAAATCTTTAAAAAAAAGTTTAGAGGGTAGAGATTTTTAGGTTTATCAAGGGGGTGGAGTTAAAGTTGGAGATAGGAGCCCTGCCCAGACCCCCACTAGCAAGAAGCCAGCACAGAGGGGAGTTGCATGACATTCCCAGCCCAGCTAGAAATACATGTTTGCCCTGCACTGCTTGCTACCTGCCCCACTCCACCACCAGATAGCAGCACAAATCCACCGAAAAGCCGGCCCTCCCCGCACCGGCTGGGAAGCTGATGGCAGAAGTCGGCCCGTACACCTGTTTTATTTTGCCTACCATCTGTTTAAAAAATGGAGCCAGCCTTTTAAAAAAAAAATCTGGATTTCTGGTTCCTCTTTAATCAGCTGATGTGAGCAGCAGCTGCTCTCTGGGCCGCAGGTCCCCAGGGCACCCAGTCCTCAGTGTCAGCTGCTCTTTCCCATCCTGCCGTGTAGCTATTTTCTCGCCGGGGACACATTTCTCACTCGCCACCTGCCGCCTCACCTCCATCCCTCCGCTGGGGCTACAGGCCGGTGGTAAAGTAGAAGGGCTTCAGGGCAAATTAAGGCTCTGGTCCCAGCCCTGCCACCTATCAGCTGTGTGACCTTGGCCTGTCCGGTGACCCCAGTGTCTCAGTGTCCACCTGTGCAAATGGAGTTCACCTCTCAGGTTCAATGCACGGAGCGCCGTGGAGTCTGGCATGTGGTAAGCGTTCAGTGGATAATATTTTCCCCTGCCCAGCCCTCATGCGCATTTGTCTGCAGTGCCCACCCTATTCTCACAAATGACCCCCGGGTCTTGCCAAACCTTAAGACACAACCACCTCCTCTCAGCTTTTCAGTTATAGGAGTTAATCAAATTTCTTTAGCTATTTTTACTTATTTTCTGTTACATATGATTGAACTCTGATTCCCCTTTTGTGATCCCCTCGGACAGTAGCAAATTAAGTCTAGCGGTGGGCAAACTTTAAGGAAAATTAAGTTATGGGTCACATTTTTAAAAAAGCTTTATGATCACTCTAAAGAGTATTTTATCATCTCTGTCCCCCCCCCCCGCTTTTTTGGCTAGTATTGCAAAAACTAGCCCAGACTAGATACTGATTGTAATGTCTTTATGTTCACTACTGAATCTCAGTGCCTAGCACATGGGAGGTGGCTTATAACGTCTTTTCAGTGGATAAATGAACAAGATACTCATTTGTCTAAAATGTCTAGTGTCTCCCAATTTCCTCAGCCTTGAGGCTCCATGTAATAAGTCCCTAATTTTCCAACCATATCTTCCACTTTCCGAGTATTCACTCTAGTCCGGCCCACTGTCTTTTAAAAACCTCAAACTTGTTCTTGCCTCAGGGCCTTTGCACTTGCCATCCAGTCTGCCAGCCTCTTCCCCCAGCTGGCTCCATCTTCTCCCACAGGTTTCAGGTTAAATGTCCCTCCTTGGAGAGACCCTCCTTGACCACCCTGCCAAAGCTACCCCACCCTGCTTTTCCAATATGATACATTATTTTTTATTTTCTTCACAAATCACCATCTGAATGTACATGTGCATTTATTTATGTTTATTGTCTCCTCGGGAGGTGAACTCCACCAGGGTTAAGTCCTGGTCTGTCTGTTGACTGCTGTGTGCCCCAGTGTCCAGGTCAGAGCCCAGCACATGCCAAGAACATCTGCTGAAGGAATTCACTAATAGGGATCTGCCTTCATCACTCTACCCTCATGATCTCCTGCAGGAAGAACATTCCTCATCCAGCTGTGGGTCCCCTCCAAAAGTGGAGCAGATGGCAACATTGATTCACTGTCTCAGGTGACGAAGCTCCCATTCTGAGCCCAAGATGGGAAGCGGGGAGCTAGGAATGGGATAGGGGTGGGGCCTTACCTTCTAGGATCCTTAACCACCCCCCTTCCCCACCAGCCAACCAGGAAACACGAGGCAGCCGAGGATAAGTAGACTCTTGCTGCTTTGTTATAAATATATTATGTACATCCAAAACATGACATTAAAATATTACTCCGTGTTACAGAAAAGATATTAAGGCTTTCTATTATTTACATTAAACAAGCAAGCACCTTTAAAAAAAAAAACAAACAAACCAAAACAAAAAAGCCCCTTACTTCCTTCTCGGACATCCCCCTAGCCAGAGGGGACTCTGTATTCCCTTCCCAAAGACCAGGACCCTTTGCAGGGGCTGCGCTCTGTGAACACATCCTCTGATTAGAAATATCAGCTCTGGCTGGAATCCCATGGGCAGCTGGGGAGGGGACAGGGGGAGGAGGCCCAGGCTTGGGCAGCGGATTCCTGCCTCTTCTGGCTGGCTACCCTCAGACGCTTGCTGCACTTGGGCCATCCTTGGGTGGAC
Source organism: Lontra canadensis (assembly GCF_010015895.1). Classification (NCBI taxonomy): domain Eukaryota; kingdom Metazoa; phylum Chordata; class Mammalia; order Carnivora; family Mustelidae; genus Lontra; species Lontra canadensis. The sequence goes on along the minus strand of NW_022631059.1, from coordinate 10,931,646 downwards.
AGGCCAGGCTGAAGGTGGTGCCTGGGGCAGCTCCTAGACCGCTGGGGCAAACAAGACAGAGAAGACAGTTCCATGGCCCCAGTGCCAGCCACGATGAAGGGCTGCCCAGTGAGACGGGGGGCCTGGAGGAGGGAGTGGGTGAGCTTCCTCTCTACCCAAGGAATGGCTGGCAGGGTGGAGCTCCTTTTTCTGCAGAGTCAGGCTTGGAGACAGAGCAGCTCAGGTGGCTGGGGAGGGGCCCAGGAAAGAAAATGAAAAAAAAAAAAAAAAAAAAGGAAATGAAAAATCAGTGGCTCAAGTATTCTGTGTCACAAGGGGTGGGCTGGGGGGTGCCCGGGCCCAGCCCAGGAGGCGTCCTCTCCATCTGGAGGGGTCAGCACGAGGAGGCTGGAATTTGGCAGATGGCTTCGGTTTAGGGGGCTGGGGAAGGTTGGCAATAAGGTGGCAGGCTTGGAGGAGCTATTTGATCTTCTGGGCCCATTTCATGTCGTCTGCCCGAGGCTTCTCGCCAGTCAGGCCCTGGATGAGGTCCTCCAGGCGTCGCCAGAAGCCCATCTTTTCCAGAGGGTAGTTGAGCCAACCTGCAGTGGAAAGAGGGCACCAGGGGGTTGAATGGGAGAGCAGCAGTCAAGGAGAGGGAAGGAAAGGGCTGGCTTTGCTTGGGGCAGGAACACTGAGGAGTAAGTCTGTATAGGGCGGGGGACAAGGGCTGACCAAGGAGTCTGGGGATGGGGACCTCCCACTAATGGGCTTCGGGGCTGCTCAGACATGCCACTGTCCTCTCACTCATTCACTTTCTTACCCTGTGCTTAGTATGTGCCAGGCACAGTGGCAGCGTTTCTTATCACTGGGCTCACCTGCCACCTCTTCCAGGAAGCCTTCTTTGACACATCACCCTCTTTTGTTTTGTTATAGCTTTTATGATAACCTATAACCGTTCTCCACCTTCTAATTCACCACCTTCCCATGTTGTGTTGGTTTTTCTCTGCAACTCCCAACTAGAATGTCCTGCTCCACACGGCAGAACCCCCAGGTTTTCGCACTGGGGATCCCACTGGCGCAGAGTAGATGCTCCAGAAATACTGCTTACAATCCCCCTTTCTATTACAGCACCCCCGCCGCCCCCAATCATGAGGTAGGTACTATTCATCCCATTTTCCAGATGTGAAGACTGGCTTGGAGTGGAGTCTCCCGAGTGGGTGGCCAAACCAGGAGGGATCCTAGGCCTGGCTGAGCAGTGACCTGATCTCCTCAACAGCCTAAATTCTAACCCCTCCCCCTGCCCTTAAAGAACATGACTTTCAGACATGCAAAAAAATATTTCTTGTGGTTCTCCACTCTGCCTCCAGAAAGGCAACGCCCCCTGCTCCCTGTGCAAACCAGGAGCTGTGCCTGATCCGGGCCCTCTGACGGAACAAGCACCTGGCGCCTGCCACAGTGCCATTCACAGCCCAGCGGGGGAAGGTGGCACATAAGGAGGGGGCTGTGGGCCCCATCCTGTGGGGGAGAAAAAGGACACCCAGTGAGGTCTGTGAGACTCGTAAGAGCCAATGCCGGCCTGACTTGCTGTTGGATGCCGAGAGCAGCTCTGCCACACCTAAGTTGGATGCCGGCTGGCCCTGGCAAACCGGCTCCGTTTACCTTTGGTACTAGTCCGTGAACAACCAACGGCATGTGGGTCTCCCGACTGTTCCTCAGCCACACCAGGCATGCTCCTGCCTCAGGGCCTTTGCACTTGCTATTCCCTTTGTCTGAACTGGTCTGTCCTGACTTGGCTGCCAGGTCCCTCTCACACTTGTTTTTGGATTCCTCACCTCCTTCTACGAATAGCTACTTCTGCTTCCTCACTCCATGACTCTCTGCCCTTCACCTTGCTCTGCCCCCCGTGGGGGGGGCATTTCTCTTATCTAGACTCAGTCATCTCCCCTCTCCTCTGCCCCCGATGCCCTTCACTCCAGCCACACGAACCACCTTGCCGTTCCTCAAACCAACAGGCATGTGCATTCTTCCTTTAGGCACTTTGCACCTGCTGCTCCCTGTGGCTTGGTGCGCTCTTCCTTCAGATCTGCACTGTTTTGTCCCCCAGCTCAAATGTCACCTTCTCAGGGAGGCCCTCACCGCCTTCTCTCAAGGGTGAAGGCCCCCATTTCCTTCTCCTACCCTTTGCTTTGTTCTGCTCCAGAGCAGTTGGCATGGTTAAATGTACTACTTACGTACGGTCTGGCATGTCCCCTACGAGAACGGGAACGCCACCAAGGCAGGGATTTGTGCCCGTGTCTGTTTAGTGCCGTGTTCTAAGCCCAGGACAGTGTGGGGCACACGGTGGGTGCTCAGCAAGTATTTGCCGGCTGGCTGGCTGGAATCCCAGCCCACGAGGTGGGAGGGGGGAGTGGGGAAGGTTGGCTCCCTTGCACTGCCGTGTCCTCTGCACCTGGACTGCTCGGAACATAGTAGGTCTGTGGTGTTGTAAGAGCAAGTTCCTGCTGGACAAGGATTCCAGCACCTCACCTCTTCCTGTGACCTCTGCCCTAGTGACCCCGAGGATGGAGCCACAGCGGGGGTGGGGTGGGGATGGCCTATTCCAGGTCACCCCGCAGCCGCACCTGTGGTGATGCAGAAGTAGGTCTCATGGGGGGAGACGTGGTGGATGCGGTGGTGTTTGCGTGGCAGGATGATGTGCCAGTCCTGCAGGAGGGTGACCCAGCGTGGCAGCCCAAAGTACGTGTGGGACCACTTGTGGATTTGGTTGGTGAAGGTGCCGAAGATGATCAGGCAGAAGACGAAGCACTCCCAGGGGTACTGCGGCTCCAGGGCTTCTGTAGGGCGGGGAGAAGGGGGTGCACACAGGGCCACAGGGTGGTCACAGGGCGGGACCACCACCAGCCTGGCCCTCACCGCTTGCCCTGGGGCAGCTCCCTGGCCTCTCCCTGTCCCCCTGCCCCTGCCAATGATCTCAGGCAAGTTCAGACTCCCCTCTGGGCCTCAGTCTTCTCTTCTGTTCAGTGGGCAGATAATGGAGTCAGTGGATGAAAAAATTACAGATGTGGGCTCTGGAGTCAGGCAGAGCCGGCTTCAGTCCGTGCTCTGACATTTCTTGGCTATATGAGGTTGGGTCAGTGCCTCTGCCTCTTTGAGTCTCAACCTTGTCATCAGTAAGATGGGAGTAAGTCTTTGTCCAGGTTCCCTAGAAGCAGAGCCTGAGACAAGGGTTCACGTGCTCAGAATTTATATGAGGAGGAATGGGAGAGGCGTCCTCTGTTCAGAAAAACATCTGAGGGGGTAAGGGAAGCAGTGGGAGAGCTAAGCAGTGATGGGGTTAGGGGAGTCTTGTCTCCGCCTGATCCTGGGTAGCAGCTCTGGAGGGTTAATGGCTTCGTAGAGTTGGTCCCACCCAAGGTGAGAGGGCTGGTCGTCTGTAGGTTTTTCCTGTCACTTTAGGCTTAGGCTTTATTTATTTTTATTTTTTAAAGATTTTTATTTTATTTGACAGAGGGAGAGATCACAAGTAGGCAGAGAGGCAGACAGAGAGAGAGGAGGGGAAGCAGGCTCCCCACTGAGCAGAGAGCCCGATGCGGGGCTCGATTCCAGGACCCCGGAATCATGACCTGAGCCGAAGGCAGAGGCTTTAACCCACTGAGCCACCCAGGCGCCCCATAGGCTTAGGCTTTAGACTTATCCCAAGGGGAGAGGTGGAACCTGCTCTGGCAGTTCTCAGAAGGGACAGCTGGGAGCAGCCACCACTCATGGCAACTGGGGGATGGGCGCCTGCTTGTGTAAGAGGATACCGGCGGGCACTGCAGCGGCCACTGTACCACAGAAACTCCTCACATCTACCCACAGAGGGAGGGGCTGCTCCAAGGATCCACAAGGGGTCAAGTTGTTAGAATAAGACCTGGCACAGGTAAAGTACTTACCAACCCCCCCCCCGGCCCACCTGACAGGTAACTGCCGCTCACTGAGGTGAAAATGACTTTCTTTCTTCCCCCAAACAGGCGGGGAGAGATCAGAACTCAGAACTTCCTGAGTTCACAGCCTGTATTCTCTTTACTATGCCAGGGCAGCCAAGCCAGCGGCCCTCAGGGCCTGGCAGGCCACGCCCTGGAGCAAGGTGGGCCAGGGGTTGGGCAGCAGGGGGTCATGGGGACCCTCTAAAGATGGCGGCCACGGCTCCTGCCCCATGAAGCCAAATGGGAACAAGGACCCAGGATGGCCAGAGCAGATTGTCCAAGAGAAGCTGGGAACACAGATTTTTATATACTCCAATTTTACAGGACGGTAACTAAAAGTGTTTTCTAAGGTTGCAAAGGGACTCTGGTCCCTCCGCCGGCTGGTGCACTCACCGGGGCCCTGGGTGCGGAACTTGTAGGCCATGTTCAGCAGGGGCAGCAGGGTCACCAGGCAGTTGTCGCCGTTTGTCTCGATGAAGTCGTGTCGGGTGATGGCTGTGGGGTCGATGTGATGCTCTCGGAAGGGTCGAATGAAAGCCTGGGGTGGGGGTGGGGGCCAGAGACGGGACAGATGGGACCAGTTGGCCTGTGGCGGCCAGCCCCTCTCCACCACCTCCTGTGCAACCAGACTCAGGCTCGCCTCCTGGCCTTTGGGATGCCAGAACATTCCACCATGCTGCCGACGCGGAGCCCACCCGGCCTGAAGGGTCCAGGCCTCAACAGCTTTGGCAGAAGACAGTCCTAATTGACTTGGCGGGGACCTCAGGATGGTACTGCCTCCTGAGGGCCTCAGTCTCCCCCTCAGGGGTGGGAGGGGAGTCGCAGACGATTTCCACCCTTCTTCCCCACTCTGATACAGTTGAGGACGCCTCTCACAGTGGCAGGCAGGCCTCCCTCTTTTTCTCCCCACGGCCACACCCCTCCTGGTAACCGTCTCCCCATCTTCCTCTTGTATTGGTACATGCTGTTCCGATAGGGCTGACCAACCAACCAACTAACTAACCCCCTAGTTAAAAGTGAGCACGAGATCCTGGCCTGGCCAATCAGAGCATTTCTCCGCCACAGTGCAGGACAGGGATGGGCATGTGACCTCCGCTGGGCCAGTGGGAGGGAGCCATGGGACTTTGGCTCTAACTGTGGGAAAGGAGAGTTCTCCTTCCACCGACAGGGCCAAGCTGGTAGGATGAAGGAAAAGCCTAGGTGACAATGAAGCCAACAGAGAGTAAAGCGGAGGGAGCCGTGGAGAGAGAAAGAATCATGAGAACATGGTATGACTGGACGGCTGGGTCTGTCCTACTGGACCCAGCAACGCTTTACCTTGGTTCCACTCTACTGTTCAGTTACATGAATCACGACCTTTGGTTAAGCCAGCTTGTACTGGACTTTGTCACAACCAAAGGAACCTGACAGAAGGTTAAGTTCAATTAAATGAACAGTTAGGGACACCAGGGCTGGCAAAGGAGAACAAGACGTGGCCCCCAAATTCAGGGGGTTCAAAGCTTTCTGACTATCCTAGGCTTCATGCTTTTGCTTCCAGAAAATCCCAGGGGGTTTTCTAGTCTGTTCTCGTCCCAGAGGAGGGGCATGGGGTCAGACTGGAATGACGGTGTCTTTCATACAGGGAAATGGGAGGCTCCGAGACGGAGGGGCTCTCACCCAAGGTCAGACAGCCCAACCCCCTGCTAGGTGGCAGGGCTGGGTCAACAGTACATACCTTCCCCACAATGGGCAGCTCCACAGAGCCCCAAGTGTCAGCTCCCCAGTGCACCAGGCCAGACAAGAAGTCAGCAATGAGAGCTCCTGCAACTGTGGACAAGAGGAGGGTGAGGTAGGGGTGGGGGACCCCAAGGGAGAGACCTGCCCTCCACCCCACAGTAGGGAGCCCCTTGTTCACTCGCCTGCTTGCTCACTCACTCATTTGTAATGGGGGGGGTGATGTCCCTTCTCTACTTGGGTTGCTTTTTCCCTTCTGAATGGAGCCTTAGAGTGTTACACCAAGTTTACTTGCTCTGCCCAGGGGATATGTGGGGACTCATTTGCTAGGTGAGTCTGGAGGACATAAACTGGGTATGAGCAGATCAACTCAACTTTGGCCTGTTAGGAGCTGACTGCACGCTTCTCTCTGGCCCCCAGGCACTAGAGGGAAGCCTGCTCTGTTCCAGTGCTGCCAGTGACTAGACGGAAGTATCCTTCTGGGGTCTGCTGTCGGCAAACACCTCACGTGTAGACGGGAGCCACGCCTTCCTCCCCAACCTGGCTTTTATCACAATAAATGTCACGATTTGGTCTCTGGCAGCCTTTTCCTTGACTTTGTTCTCAATGTGTTTGGGACTGGACTGGGGTTCCCTCAAAGACACCAACACCGTTCACTCACTTGAGGGCTCAGTATAATACAGAGGTTAAGAGCTGTCAGATCTGGACTTAAATCCTAGCTGTCTCTCACTAGCTGTGTGACGTTGGGCATGATACTGAACCTCTCTGTGTCCTAGTTTCCTCTAGGTGGATGGGAATGGTCATCACACAAAAAAAGCAGCTGTCATTTATTGAGCACTTTTGGTACCAGACACAAGCTCTTTGCATGCTTGATCTCAGTGGGTCCCCACAGTCTGTTCCAAGTTGGTACCATCCTCACGCTCTCCTTACAGAGGCGGAAACAGGAGGCCTGGAGAACAGAAGGGACTAGGCAGAGGCCACAAAGATGGCAAGTGGCACAGCGGGGCTCTTAACCTGCCTTGAGGTCCAAATCTACTTCCCCTGCACACGGGGGGAAACTGAGGCAGGTTGGCCCACTGCCTGTACAAGGGAGCACCCCAGTGCCGTCCCCCATTACTCTCCCTGCCCACTGCCATCTCAGCCCTCCTGGCTTATTCCCTCTCCCCCTGCACACCATCACATGCCTCTGCATCTCTCTCTCTTTGCATTTGCTGTTCCCTCTGCTGGGAATGTTCCTTCCCCAGGTGTGGCGTGGCACACCCCTTCACTTCCTCCAGGGCTTTGTCAAACATCTGCTGGAGACACCTGATCTAAAATTATCACCACCCCCAGCTCCCAGCATCTCCTGTCTCCTTTCTTTCTCTCCAAGCACCTATCCTCTGTTTGCTCATGGTCTCCCTCGCTCAAGAATGTCAACTCCACAAAGGCAGGGGTTTTAGACTTTAATTGTCCATGGCTTCGTCCCAGTTCCTGGCCCTTAGTAGGGGGTTCGGTAAGCATTCCTGGAATGAATCAGCGCAAACCACTAACTACAGTGGTTGGCACACAGCAAGCAGATCAATCATTCTTCAATCATTTTGTCTATCAAGCACCATTTGGTGAGGACCTACTGTGTGCTAAGCTCTAGAGCCAGGGACTCAGCAGACACTGAGCTCACTGTCCCCTGGAGCAGGGCAATAGGAGGGGGTGGGGGCAAGCTGTGAACCATGCAGGCCACGAATGCAGTTTTGAGTGGCAGTACAAACCCTTCCCCTCTTCCTCCCCAGGCTGGTTCTTCCTGTGAAATCTTCTGAGACACACCAGGAACCTTTTAGGGGTTCTCTGAGTTCTTCTGGGGTCCTTACCTCCTTGGTGACAGGGGACCAGGGCCTTGGGACACTGTGGAGGCTGCAGAAAAACCCCTAGGTGCCGTCTAGGCTGGGCAGTCCTGCTCCTCGGTGACACCTGGGCTAGGGGAGCGGGGAAGGCTGGGGAGACTAAAGCCAAGGGCTTCTTTTTTTTTTTTTTTTCCTTTAAAATTTTATTTAGGTCTAGGGGCGCCTGGGTGGTTCAATTGTTAAGTGTCTGCCTTTGGCTCAGGTCATGATCCCAGAATCCTGGGATTGAGCCCTGCATCGGGCTCCCTGCTCAGCAGGAAGCCTGTTTCTCCCTCTCCCTCTCCCTCTCCCACTCCCCGTGCTTGTGTTCCCTCTCTTGCTGTCTCTCTCTGTCAAATAAATAAATAAAATCTTAAAAAAAAAAAAAGACTTTATTTAGGGCTGCCTGGGTAGCTCAGGCAGTTAAGTGACTGCCTTCAGCTCAGGTCATGATCCGAGGGTCCTGCTCCTTGCTCGGCGGGGAGTCTGCCTCCCCCTCTTCCTCTGTCTCTCCCACCCCCCCCACTTGTCCTCTCTCTCTCTCTCTCAAATAAATAAAATCTTTATTTTTTAATTTCATTCATTTATTTGAGAGTGAGCAGAGAGAGGACAAGTGGTGGCGGGGGGAGGAGGAGGCAGGAGGAGAAGGAGAAGCAAACTCCCTGCTGAGCACAGAGCAGGACTCATGGCTTGATTCTAGGGCTCCGGGATCATGGCCTGAGCTAAAAGGCAGTCGCTTCACCCACTGAGCCACCCAGGTGGCCCCAAGCCAAGGGCTTCTGCCCTTGCTGCTCCCCTATGTCATACTCCATCTCTCCCTGAAGATCCCCAGCGGGGGGAGGGGGGCTAGTCCTCCTCGGCTCGGGGCAAACATCACCCCAGACCCCTGGCTAAAGCCACCTTCCCAGGCAGGTGCTGGGTCACATCGCCCTGCTTTATCTGTCACGGCACATCCTTTTTTCCTGCTGGGCCGTATTCCGTAGTCGGGATGCGCCATGGGGCATTTTTAGCTGCTGGACGTCTGGGTGGTTTCCAGGTTCATCTGCTAGGAGTCGAGGCTGTGAACGTTCACACGCAAGCCTGTGGGCAGACACGTGCCTGCACTGCCTCGGGGGCCAAGATGCCAGCTACGTATTTGTTCTCACTCAACATTTATGGAGTACTTACAGGTGCCAGGCCCTGTGCCAGCACCTTAAATGTTTTATCTCTCTTAATCTCTAAACTGGACCAAGGTTAGTCCTAAGCCGGTTACACATCTTATCTCCTTAATCGTCGTAAGCATTTAATCCTTACATATGACAAGAATGATAATAATGAAAATAAGAGAAAAACAATATTTATGATAGTGGCTAACACTTACAGAACTCTCCCTGTGTGCCAGGCCCCACGTCAAAGATGTTAAAAATGGGGGTGCCCGGGTGGCTCAGTGGGTCAATAAGCGTCTGCCTTCGGCTCAGGTCATGATCTCAGGGTCCTGGGATCGAGCCCCGCATCGGGCTCTCTGATTCTCCCTCTCCCTCTGCTCCTCCCCACTGCGTGTATGCGCGCTCTCTCATTCCCATAGAGGGACATCCTATGAGATACCAGGGCTCCTCAAAACTGTCAAGGTCACCAAAAACGAGGAAAGCCTGAGAAACTGTCACAACCAAGAGGAACCCAAAGGAACATGAGAAATAAATGTGAGTGGGATCCTAGATGGAATCCTGGAACAGAAAAAGGCCACATTGGGTCGAAACTAAGGAAATCGGAATAAACAATGGACTTTAATTCATAATAAATGTATCCGTATTGGTATCTTAACTATAACAAATGTACAGACACTAATGTAAAATATAAGTAAGGGCAACTGGGGGCAGGGGCTGTGTGGGAACTCTACGTACTCCCTGCTGATTTTCTGTAAATCTAAAACTTTTAGTAAATAAACTGTTTTTGAAAAACTGCATCATCTTAGTTCACGTCCACAGCGATGGGGCCCAACCCATCCTGACTTTTCCAGACTCGGAGGGAAAGGGCAGTTGGGGCTGCAGGTGAGTAGCCAGGGACGATGGTGAGGACAGTTCCCAATGATGCTGAGCCTTCACATCCCGGTCTGAGAAATGGGGACGTTAATAGCACTTAATTTCCTTAAGCATGATCAGTTGATGAACTGGGCTGATGCCGGTAAAGTCAGTCACTGGGATGGTTAACGCTCCCAGGAGTGGCCCTAGTTAGTAGCTTAGGTGTTACCCCCCTTCCCCAGGCCTCAGTCTTGTCATCTGTCAAATGACCAGCACCTGGCCTTTGCAGGCCCAAGCAGGGAGGGATGTGTGCTTTGGACAGATGTCAGGAATTATTTTTGGAGAGGAGCACACCCCATCCTGAGGCTCTGTGAGCCCCGGGCCTGTGCAAGAGGCTGTTTTGAGAGCAGTGACTCCAGGACTCCTGGCCTGCTGCCTGAAGAGGCTGTGATGGGGGCAGGGGTGGCTGAGGCAAACACACAGGGCGTCTTTGTCCCAGTGTAGGAGGCAGTAGCTGGAGCTGGCTCATTCTGGGGGCAGCTTGGGGCTGGTCAGCACCTCATGTGTAGGACACTGAATAGGGTACAGGACTCATTCTAGGCTACCCTGACCCACCAGGTGGGGCCTTCATGTGGCCACAGGTCGGCCAGCTATGCCTTGTTAGTCCCCTCCAATTTCAAGGCCTGGCATGGAGACAGGGAGAGCAGCTAAGACAGATGTGGTCACACCTAGGTGGCTCAATTGGTTAAGTGTCTGCCTTTGGCTCAGGTCATGATCCCCACGTCCGGGGATCCAGCCTGCATCAGCCTCCTTGCTCAGCAGGGAGCCTGCTTCTCCCTCTGCCTGCCACTCCCCTGCCCGCTCTCTCTCCCGCTGACAAATAAATAAAATCTTAAAAAAAAAGAAAAAAGCCATCAGCTGAAGGCAGGCTCCTCCATAGGGGCCTGGGCCAAATCCCGGCTTCACAAATCCCGGCTTCATCACCTTCATCACCTTTTCCCAGGTTTCAGCTTGACTCCTCACCTGACCTGAGGCCAGGTAACCTCAGACTTCAACACCAGTCTTTGCATTCACTGTGTTCCCTTGCCTAGAACGCCCTCCCCTCTACTAGTCCGCCAGAAACTCCTACTCAGTCCTCAAGGGCCAGCTCTCTAGCGCCCACGCTCAGCAAACAACTCAAGGCTCCCAGGGACGTTCATTTGTTCACGCCTCTGCTGAGAACAATACTGTCCTTGTCAAGGTCACTGATGGCCTCCATGTGGCCAAATCTGGTGGTCCCCTCACTGCTCGATCCTGCTGGTTTGCTCTGCGGCCGCTCCTAGTGGACCCCCAAATCTTCTGGAGACACATTCTCCTCCTGCCTTCTGTTATCCTGCCCACCCCCTTGGCTGGCTCTTCTTCCTCCCCCGCCAGCCTGGAGGCACCAGGGCCTTGGGCCTCTTCTCGGCCTGTACCAGCCCCTGGGGGCACTCCGCCAGCATCTGAGCTTCAGACACCTCTTCTACTGCGAGGACCCCCCAGATTTCTATCCCTGGCCGCCTTCCTGGACTCCAGACTCAGATTTCCAACTTTGTGCTTGGCACCTTGCCCAGGCTCTCAGGCAGGCAGCTCAAGCATCCCCCACCCCCCAGCTGCCTCTTCCCACCTTTGTTAATGGCCACCTCGTCCCTTCCATCCAAGCCTGAGAATTGCCATGGACAGGCCCTCCTCACCTCCACCACCGAGCTGACGGGGCACTCTGGCTGCTTGCCTCGCACAGCTTGCCGGAAATCTGATGGTTTTTCACCACCTCCACTGCCCTACCCAGTCTGGGCCACCATGCTTGCCTTTCTCCAGTCCTCCTGCCCCCATCCATCCTCCCTGCAGCTCATCAGTGGCCCCTCGTGGCCCACAGAACAAAACTCCGAGTCTAGATCACAGTCCTGCTGTCTACACACCCCTCCTCCCACCTCTCTGAGCGGCCACCAACTACTTTTCCTCCGATCAGCCTTCTTCAGCCACATTGGCTTCCTGTAGGTTCCCTGGACACACACCAGCCTCTGGGCCTTTGCACCTGCTGTTCCCTGCGACCCCTCCCCCAGATACTGTCTAATCTCTTCCCTCACCTCCTTCAGGTGTCCTAGCAAATGCCACTTTTCCAGAAAGGCCTTCCCTGCCTGTTCTCTTATCTTTGTTTTGCTTCCCAGCATTGCATCATCGGTCTGTGTTTATTAACTGGGCACCTTTACATGCTTCCGCCTCTCCTGGTTTCCGGGGCCTGCCAGGGGCACTGGAGCCTCTGGGGAGATAGTGCTGGGCCAGAGGCAGGCTCTGCAGACTGGCATGGTGCCTGGCCTCCTGCGTGTTAACACACAAATCAGGGTGGCTACTTAAGTCGATTAGGGACTGTGCAAACATCACTATCAGGAGATTGTCTGCTCTTATCACCCAGAGGCAAAGGTGTGGGATGGGGGAACTGGTGTCACCTGTGGTGACTGGACAGCCAGAGAGCTCCTGAGCCAGGGACTGGAAGCTCTGATCCCAACCAGGGAAAGGAGGTGGTGACCTGCCTGGGACACACACCAGGGCTCTGACATGTTCTCCTCCAGGTGCTAACCGCAGGCTGGACGGCACCGCTGGGAGAGGCTGTGGCTTGAGAGCCAGGCATGTCTGGGCAAATGACCCCAGACCCCAGCAGCTGCTCCGGGGAGGGCCAACTGGCAAGTCACCCAGCCTCTCAGAGAACTGAGTTGAAAGCGCCCAGTGTGCGGCTCGGTGCACAGTAGGCCCTTGGGAAATATCCACTGCCCAGCACAGTGGTGCGTCAGGGGCCACCTCCCCACCTCTGCTCTGTCACCAGTCCCTGGGCAGCTACACGCAGCTGCACTTCGGCCTCCGGCGGCCTGAGGAGGCAGGAACCCTGAGCAGCCCCAGTACAGAAATGTTGAAAACAAGGCCCAGAGACGCAAGCACACCCGCCCAAAGCCCCACAGCCATGGGACAGGAGAGCTGGGGCTGGAACCCAGGGCCTGCTCGTAACCACCCCCAGATGAGGCAACAGGGCTCACGCCAGCCACATTCCTGCCCCTGAATGCAGTGCTTGGAGGCAGACAGGCTGCAGGGGAGGTCCCTCTCACCCCGGGGCAAAGGGGACATGTGTAGCTCCCGAGAGGGGCCCAGGCTCCCCGGCACCTGATGGGTTAACTCCCTCTCCCCCAGCTGGCCCAGCCCCCAGCACAGGCCCACCCTACCGCACACCCAGATGGCTCTGTTAGCCAGCCTGAGCACTATTGGCTTAGGCGGCCAGAGTGTTTTTAATGAGATTGCAGGAGCTGAACACTTGGGGAGGGCCAGGAGGACGGACCAAGGGCACAGCTGCCCCCTCTGCCTGGGCGCCTGGGGCAGGGGAGGGGAGGAGAGCCTGAGTTTGAGGGCAGAGGGGAGGTCAGTGCGCAGACAGGAAGGAAAGGAGTCCCCCCAGGACCTGGGAGTGGAGACAGTGAGTGAAGAACTAGGTTGTGCTTCTGGCTTGGGGTGTGACGCCGGCTGGGCCTTCTCTGGGCCTCAGTTTGCTGGTCTGGAAAATGACAAGTGTGGCATCTGACTCCCCAGCTGTGGACAGGGGAGGCCTGACCAGTGGGAAACATGGGCAGGTTCTGTAAGTTGCGGCTTGCTCATTCCTTTGTTCCCTGATTCAGTAAGTATTTATCGAGTACCTACTGTGTGCCGGGCCTCCTGCTGGGGGCTGAGCCTGCAGCAGGGAACACACAAGAACGTCCGCTCTCAGGGATCTGAGATTTGAGTGGAGGGAGACAGGTACTGAGCAAATAAATACACTGTATAATGGAGTATGTTGAGGGGATGGTGTATGGTAGGGCTTCTATTTTTGAAGGGTAATCAGGGAGAGCTTCCCTGAGGAGGTGACCTCTGAGTAGAGTCCTGGATGAGGAAGTGAACCAGGTAGGTGTCTGTGGGAAGAGAGTTCCAGGCACAGGAACAGCATGTGCAAAGGCCCTGAGATATGAGTATGTCCAAAAGTGCATGGTGGAGACACAATGAGGCGGCCTGTGTGGAGGGAGCAGAATGCCCCAGAAAAGAGCAGAGGGAGATGGTGTCTGAGGAGGAACTGGGGCCAGGCAGTACTGAGGAGTCAGTGTTTTATTCTATGTATACAGAGAACGGGGGGTGTAGCGTGACTTTACCGACGATCTAATGGGATCCTTCTGGCTACCAGTGAGTATGAACAGTGGGGGCAAAGGGGAAGGCTGGACACCAGGGAAGAGGCTCTCACAAAAGTCTGGGAAGGAGAGGCCAGTGGCTGGACCAGAGCGGGGAGAGTGGAGGTGGAAGGTAATGTTTGGATTCCGGGTACATTTTGAAAATAGAGCCAAGGGGCGCCTGGGTGGCTCAGTCGGTGAAGCGTCTTCCTTCAGCTTAGGTTGTGATCTTGGGGTCCTGGAATCAAGCCCTGCACTGGGCTCCCTGCTCAGTGGGGAGCCTGCTTCCCCCCTCCTGCTTCCCACTTGTGCTCGCTCTCACTCTCTCGCTCTCAAATAAATAAAATCATTAAAAGAAAGAAAGGAAGGAAGGAAGGAAGGAAGGAGAGCCAAGGGCATTTGCTGAGGGTCTCGATGTGGAATGGAAGACAAAGAGAGGAACTGAGGCCGATGCCCAGGGCTTTGGCCCAAGTCAGAGGAGGAATGGGGGTGTCACCGAGACAGAGGTGGGGTTCCCATGGCATGTCCTTGGTGCACATGGGCATGCGCACAGCAGGTGGGTCCCTAACCCCTGAGGAACCCGAGGCGGGCAGAGAGAGGGACCCCGGGCACTCACCGACACCCAGCATGACGAGAGGCGTGTGCTCCCAGCGGGCCAGCAGCAGCAGGTGGACCAAGTTGTGGGCGATGAGGCTGAAGCACAGGACCACGCAGCACCACTCTTGGAAGCGCTTGCCTGCGGGCACAGGAGGCCGGGGGTGAGTGCAGGCTGGGTGGCAAAGGCCGCGGGGCTGTGGACCGAAGCCAGGCAGAGCCGGACCTGTACGAGCGCTCCTGCCACGGTCACAGAGCCTGATGCGCCAAGCACAGGCTGAACGTAGGTGCTGCTGTGAAGAAAAGATTTCACAGACGAAGTCACAGAGGCCCAGAGAAGTGGAAGAGTCTGCCCAAGGCACCGGCCCACGAAGCAGGCCTTGCACAGGCCAATTCTTTGGCGGACGGGACCAGAACTTGTCTCCTGGCCCTTGTGGGCTCTCCGTGGACACGCTCCAGGGGACTTTAATGAGCTGAGCTTTTTCTGACATCATGGCATCACTTGTCCCCTTTTGTACATAATTACTTGGAGGTGGAGGCCACGGACACCTTTTAACCTCAGAGGATCAGATCCTGCCCAACGTCCACCAAGGAGGAGTCTAACAAGTCACGGGTTTAGGAGAAATGGGCCTGGTCATCACTTCTAGGGCTCCTGCTGGGAGCAGGGGGTTCTGGGAGCATGACACAAGAGAGGAGGGGCCAGGCACGGGACATGGAGTAAGGTGGGCTGCGCGGGGATCGTGGAGTGAGGCCCCCATGCCCTTTGTGAAGGAGGGTCACTAACGGGCAGCCTCCTGCCAGGTGGGAGTATGGGCCCAGAGTGCCCGAGCTCCTAATTCCCAAGAGAAGCCAGAAATGAGGACATGGGTGTGAAATCTCTTGAAATTTCCTGCCACATATTTTTTAAGATTTTATTTATTTGACAGACAGAGATCACAAGCAGGCAGAGAGGCAGGCAGAGAGAGAGAGAGAGAGAGAGAGAGGCAGGAGGAAGCAGGCTCCCTGCCTAGCAGAGAGCCCGATGTGGGACTTGATCCCAGGACCCTGAGATCATGACCTGAGCTGAAGGCAGAGGCTTAACCCACTGAGCCACCCAGGCGTCCCTCTGCCACGTATTTTTAAAAGGCATGTGAGCTCAGACAAGTGGTTCACTCACTGCAGCCCTATCTGTGGTGTTTTTTCAGGGGTCCCAACACTGCAAGTGGCCAAAGCACGGGGGATCAGCCAAATTAATTTGGTCTGCGGCATCCTTGCAGCCAGCAAAAAATGCCTGGGCGGCTGTCTATATGTGGACACAGAGGATGTCAGGACATACTGTTGAATGCAAGAAAGCCAAGGGCTAACCAGCAGCCATTTATGCAAGAAAAGAAAAAGCTACCTCATCAAGACTGGCTTTCGCTTACTCCCCTTGGGATTTTGTGTTTGTGAATGCACTCCCCTATCAAAAATCTTCCGTAATTGCAAATTAAAATTAAAAAAAAAAAAAAAAGGGAAGGAAAACATTGTGTGGGCGGTGCAGACTGTGCTCTAGGACCCCTGGGGATATTGTTTTCCCAGGCGGCTGGTCCCAAGGGCATGGAAGACCCTTAATGATAATAATTTTCTTATCATCAGTGTTTAACATCTACTAAGCAGTTGCTCTGTGTCAGGTACCTGCTGAGGTGATGCCATTTTGCAGGTGAGAGATCAGAGGGTCAGAGTGGTCCCAAGGAAGGAACGTAAGGCTGTCCAGCTAGTCAGCTATCGACTAGGACCCTACGGCCGGGCAGGTCCTTGTGAGTGATTAACAACTGAAGGGGACACGGCAGAGAGAGAGGGTTCCTCCTGTGTCTGTCCTCTCTTAATGCTTGCTATTCCCTTCACTCCCTTCTGACCTGGAGAGACTTTGGCAATGCGCCCTTGCAGACCTCGGCCTGCAGCCTCCACCCCCAGGAGGCTATCCATGATGCTTCCCCTGACTCTTGGACTCTCCCGGCATAGGGCTGCCTCTATGACATCCACCTTCCCCGACCCGAATGTGAACTCAGGAGGCCCAGGACCATGTCTGGCTTGCTCACCAGGGCCCTGGCACAGAGCGGATACTCACTAAATGCCAGTGGAATGAACAAATATCTAACAGAATCTTAGAGGACAACTGCCAGGCTTTGTCTCTGGGTGCCCCTCACCGAAGCACCTTAGAAGAGAATATCAGGCATTCCACTGCTCCTGAGAGGGAAAAAGGCTCAGAGAGAGAGAAGGGCCTTGGCCAGGCCATACAAAAGCAGGCTGAGCCCCGGGCCAGAATCAGAACAGCGGCCCTCCCCTCCCCTCACCCTGTGAAAAGACTGAGGGTCAGAGAGGAGAAGGAACATGCCCAGGGTGGCATCCCCTTGGCACCCCCTCATTCAGATGAGGACACCGAGGCCCAGCGAGGGCGAGGACCCGACAGCAGTCCCACAGCAGCAGAAGTAGCCTGGAACCTCTCGCGTCCCACTTCTTAGTGGCCATTTCCCTTGGGCCACGTGACCCTGTTGCTCCAGCGGCCCCTACCTGGGGTCACTGTAATCTGGCCCAGCACGGCCTTCCCCTTTCTGGTTCCTGTTTGTGGCCCAGGCCCGGGACTCGGAAGCAGAAGCCCGCAGGGGGCAGGTGGAAGGGGTAAGGAAAAGGGCATTCATCCACGCCAGCCTGCCTGCCCGCCCCCCGGACTGCAGGGACAGCAACACAATGGAGTACCAGTAACGATGGCCGACACACACCGAGGCCTAGCACAGCCGGGGTGCCGGGGCAGCCCACGTTAGAGATGCCGCAGACCAGTGCCCTCCAGCATATTCTGCTCTCGGCTTAAAAGAAAGAAAAAAAAAAGCTACATTAAGAAAAAAAAAATCAGCTACAATTTCTGATTTCCTGCTTCCCTTGAGAACACAAGGTTCTGGGCACCCCAGGCCTGAGCAGGAGGGGCTGGCCACCCCCATCGAATGGGGGCAAGAGCTCCTGGTTCGGCCCAGTCTCTTCTCTTTCCTGTGGCCTCCTACTGGGTGGCTTCCTTTGGGGGCCTTTTTCACCCGGAGACCAGGTCACTCCCTCAAGTCTCAGTGCTTCCAGGGATGAGCTATGTAATCTCACTTCCCAGGTGAGGAAACTGAGGGTAAAAATTTTCAGCGGGTAAAAATTTTCGGAGGGTAAAAAATCTCCATTTTCAGCGGGTAAAAATGAAGAGCTGGGTTTGGATCCTGGGCTTGTTAATGGGACACACATTAGCCTGGATGTTTGGAGCTCTCTTAGTTCTAAAGAGCGCCCAGCTCTCTCCCTGTGTCTTGGAGAATGTCCCTGAAATCTGATTAGTCCCCAGCTAAATGCCATCCATCTCTGGCCTCTAGAATCCGGAGCCTCCCCAGCCTAAGGGCTTCTACTTTGATCCATACAGAATACATCTGTGGGGTGCCTGGGTGGCTCAGTGGGTTAAAGCCTCTGCCTTCGGCTCAGGTCATGATCCCAGGGTCCTGGGATCGAGCCCCGCTTTGGGCTCTCTGCTCAGTGGGGAGCCTGCTTCTCTCTCTCTCTGCCTGCCTCACTGCCTACTTGTGTTCTCTGCAAATAAATACATTAAAAAAAAAAAAAAAAAGAATACATCTGTAACACTAAGTGGCCTTCACTGAGCACCATGCCCGTGACAGTGGCTCGGATGAGCTCGGCCAGCCCTCGCCATACCCTTTGGGCTGGGGACCATCTGCCCTGTCTTACAGAGGGAGAAATGAGGCCTGAGAGGTGAAAGGACTGGTCCAAAGTCACAGCACGGACAGCCAGCCTGGCAGGGCCTGCGAGGGGGTATAAGCAGCATCACTATATAGATGGGCAGACTGAGGTCCAGGGAGAGAGAAGGGCTTTGGTTAGGACACAAGTGCTTGGGCCACCTCTAGCAGAGTGCTGGGCCCTGTTTTCCTGAGCCAGCCCCTGGCTTGGCCAGGGTCCATGATCTGGGCTCCGAGTTATGGCAGTGAATGCCTGTTGGCCTGTTGCGTGTGGTGGCTGTGGACGGCTGGGAGGAGCAGGGAGGCCAGGCGCCAGGCCTCGGCCATCTTTGCTTTCCTGGGGGCAGGCCTCAGCGGCCGAGGGCTTGGCATCAGGCCCGACTCTCCTCATTTCAGTCAGACAAGCCCTGAATAACCTGCGCTTCTGATGGCCCTTGGCGTCGGGGAGATGGGGGGACAGAAGGTAGAGAAAAGGCAGGAACCGGAGAGAGTCAGAGGAAGAGACAGAGGCCAACAGATGCGAGAGAACAGGAATCAGAGACACAGAGAAATAAGAAACGGGGAGACAGGAAGAGAGGAAAAACAGAGACGTGGAGAGATTACAGGGAGACAAGGAGAAAAAAGACAAAGAGTGTAGCCAGAGAGGAGAGACAAAGAAATGGAAAAAGAACGAGACTGAGGGAGAGAGAGAGAAAACTCAGCCCAGAGTGGCAGGGACCAGGCCTGGCTTGGGAAGGGGCCCTGGGTCTCTGGCTTCAGTCAGGTCCATTTGGGGGGACTGAATCTCTGCCCTGACCCCAAGCTGAGAGATCCTGTATGCCCCAGGGCCAGAGGTGTGTGTAGTTAGCCAGGGTGGTGTGACCCCTGAGGGCCCACCCCTGGAGCCCGGAGCCCCTGATACGTGGCACACACACACAACCAGGTTTCAGTGGGTACCTGCTGGGAAGCTGTGCGAAGCCTTACCCCCAGGCTTGCCCACGAGGCCTGCCAAGCCTGCCAGGGCCTTCGCAAATCCTGGCACAGGGCAGGCTGCTGCTTGAACCCCGAGCCTGGAGTGCAGTGGGCTAGGGGACCCTCCATGACTCCCAGGACTCACAGGACCAGGCCCCCACTTCTTGGCCAGACACTTGGGGCCCACAGGATAGGGCCGTCCCGCCACCCCGTGCCGCCCCAATCAGACTACTCACAGTTCCCCACAGACACCAGGCCCACTCGCTCTCCCGCCGGCCCTGCACACATGCTGCTCCACTGACCTGGAACACTGGGCCTCTCCTGCACACCCACCCTGGGCTGGCTCCCTTCCACAGTGAAGATTAAGAACACGGAACCTAGAACATCCCCCCTCCTTCCATCAGTGTTCTGGTTCTAGCCCTGCCGCTGACTGGCTGTGTGACTGTGGGGAAGGCTCTCCTCTTTGCTAAGCCTCAGGAAACGTCTTCAGGATGGACAGGGGGCCCATGAAGTGCCAGGCAAATCAAACACAAGCAGTCCTGGCCTTGCTGACCCTGCCCTCTGGGAGGGGCAGAGGCAGGCTTGATCCCACATGGGACAAGCATTAGGAGGAACACATGTAGGGGTTGGGCCATGAGGAGGCTACAGAAGGTGGTGGTGGTGGGGAAGCCTCAGTTTCCTCCCCTAAAAAATGCAGTTAGCACTGAGGGCACACCTGAGACAGTTGTAGTGAGGATGAAACGAGATCACATGAAGGAAACGTCCCGCACAAACAGTGCTAAAGAAATCTCGATTATGTTAACTGCCTTATTATTGCTGCCAACTGTCACGTTGCCAGTCCATCTCTGGCCCCAAGAATATCAAGAATTCAGTCCTGGAACCCAGACGCTTCTCCTACTCTCTCCTTGCTCATTTTTTCCCAGCCCATGGGACTCCTTGGCGTTCTACAAACACTCTGGGCATGCTCCCACCTCAGGGCCTTTGCACTTGCTGGGGCCTTGGTCTGGACCAATCCCTCCTCAAATATCTTCAGGCCTCCCTCCCTTCACGTCTGTGTTCAAATATGACTCATTCAGTGAAGCCTTAACTGGCCCCTCTCTAAAATGTTACTGCCCCCAACAACATTTCACTTCCCCCTTTCCTGCTATATAATTGCTCCATAATGCTTGCCACCACTGGGCAAGGGATCTCTTCTCCTTATTTACTGGGCTTAGTAAAATGCCAGTTCTATTTTTCCTGTCTTATTCACTGCTTTGCCCTCGGGGCCTAGAATGGAGACCAGGACAAAGATGCTCCAGACATATTGAGCCTGGTCTCTCTTTTTTTTTTTTTTTTTTTAAGATTTTATTTATTCATTTGACAGAGAGAGAGATATAACAAGTGGGCAGAGAGGCAGGCAGAGAGAGAGGGGGAAGCAGGCTCCTGGCTGAGCAGAGAGTCCGATGCGGGGCTCCATTTCAGGACCCTGAGATCATGACCTGAGCTGAAGGCAGAGGCTTAACCCACTGAGCCACCCAGGTGCCCCAAGCCTGGTTCCTCATTTCATAAGTCAGGTCCAGAGAAGGTAAAGGTACTTCTGCAAGGCCACACAGGAAAGGAACAGAGACAGAGGGAGGGAGATCTATGAAATTTGGAGAAACCAGTCTGACCAGTCTCCTGCTTCTCCACTCCTCACTCTTCACCACCTGGCCTCCTTCCAGCTCTGAGTCAAGAGGACAAAAGGCCTTTACTGAAGATTTGGGGGCATCTGGAGGCTTGTCTGTACTCTCAGAGCCCTGCATGGCTGTTCTTCAGAGGGTGAAGGGCATTTGGGGGAAATCAGAACCAGACAAAGATGCAGTCATCAGGGGAATGGAGAAAGGATCAGTCTCTTGGGGGAGCTTAGAATCCCTGAGTATGATCTGGCTGAAAGTGAGTAGGGTTTACTCAGGTGGGCAGAGCTGGACACCAAAGGAAGAGGCCTTTGAATCCTTAACCTGAGTCTCAGATGGTGAGTCTGAGGACGAGAGAGGTGCAACCCCTTACTTGAAGACTCACAGGAAACCCCAGCCTATTGGGGGAGCAATAGGGAGCACCTACTGCATGCCAGGCACTGCATCAAAGTGGACGATCTCATTTCCTCTTCCCCCAAACACTACCTGAGGAACAGGTAAACTTTACTTTATTATGTCCATTTTGGAGATGAGAAAACTGAGGCTCAGAGAGGGAAAGTGGCTTGGCCTGGGTCACACAGTAAAAAGCAGTCAGGATGCCAAGCCCAGACTGTCCCAGGGAGTGCAGGAGGTTTTAGGTCCATAGGCTAGGTGCTTTGGGAACAAGCTAAAGAAACTACAGTATCATGTGCCAGGTACCCAAGTCACTAAAACAAACAAACAAACAAAAACACAACCACACCCAGAGCATGGAATTGCAAGTCCATAAAGGGCCTCTGGTGACCTAGGACTCAACAAGAAAGCAAATGCCCAAAGGTCACACAGTCGGCAATGGCAGAGATGGTATGCAAACCCCAGCCAGTCACGGTAGAAAGCCAAAGGTGGTAGTGGAACCATGCCCACCCCAGGCAAGGGCTGTGCATGGTGGCTGTCCCCTGGCAAAAGATGTCAGAATGTTTGACAAACAAAGCTTGGTGTGATGGCGACATCAGGGTGGAGGGGCCTCCTGCGGCTCCCAGTCACCTGACTCTGGAGTTCTCCATGGCACTTCCTTAACCCCTAGGGGCAGGCCACCTCCCCCCACCCCCCGGCCCCCCCCAGTGAGATTCCTTGGGCTCTATTGGAAGTCAGAGAAGGGTGGTGGAGCCGGTGCTTGCTGGAGCATAAATGGTAGGCACAGAGGGAAGGAGCCAGGGCAGAACAGGCGGCAAAGGTCTCTAAACTGTCGTAGGGTTTGGAGAATGGAGGGGGCTGATACTTGCAATGGGAAAGGGGCAAGGGCTGGACTTGCGGCTTGCAGATGGGAGGAGCCTAAGCTAGAAGACTTACAGTGTCCTCACCACTCGGGATACCGGGATACCGGGATACCGGAATAGAGTGAGAGCGGAGGCTCCTCTCTGCTGGGGGAGGGGGTGGTCTGTGGCCACTGAGGCTCTAACCAGAATAGGGCTTGGGGGAAGGGCGGCGTCTGGGGCGCTAGGTAGCGGGGAGTCCCTAAGTTGCGGTTCCTAGAGCAGAGAGGCTGACGTGCCCAGATTTGGTGGGTGAGGTCACTGTTTGCTGCCCAGGCCCTGGCTGGAGCACAGATGGGGCCCTAGGGTGTGAATTCCGGATCTGAGGAACCTGGGATGGGATGTGACTTATAAGAGGCCGGGGGGGAGGGCGGGTAGAGGGAGTGGCAGTGCAGGCAGCAGACGGGCTGCCTAGGATGGGGGTCGCCAAGTCTAGGGGCGCTCTTTGCAGCCGCGGATGCTTTGAGGCTAGGATCCGGATCTGGGGGTCCGATGGGAGCTCTGTATGTGGCCCGGGGAGCTGATATGGCAGTTCCTTGATACAGGGATTGTCTGTGCATCTAGAAAGCCCCGTGCCTGGAGCTCTGCCTGGAGCTTGGAAGGGGCCCTGGGGTGGGGTCTCGGACTTGGGGACACTATGTGCAAGTTTAGGAGCCAAGACTGGAGTTCTACATCAGGGTCCGAGACTGGGGTTCCGATCTGGGGAGCCCGGGGTCGCTGTCCGCAGCCCGGGCTGGTGACTGCAGGCCCAGAGCTGGGGCCCGGAGGTCTTACCTGGAGAATAGAGCGCGGCCAGTTCGCGGGCCCCGGCGTGCTGCGCGCCCCAGCGCCGGCAATACGCCGCCTCATCCTCGTCGAGCTCCGGCTGCTGACCCGGCCCGTCCTCGGCACCCGCCATGGCCACTCGCCCGGCCCGCCCTGTGCGCTCTGCTAGCAGCAGCGGCGGCGGCGGCGGCGGCGGCGGCAGCGGCGGCGGCAGCGGCAGGGCCGCGGAACCGCGGCGAGATCACGCCGCCCAATGACCGCTCAGCGCCGGGCGCGGCGGAGGCGCCGGCGGGGGCCTCGCCCGGCCGCGCGTCACAGCCAATTGGGGACCGCGCCGGGGCCGCGATGGCCAATCAGCGGCCTCCGAGCCGCAGCCAACCGCGGCGCTCGGGAGGCAGGAGCGCAGCTGGGCGCAGCTGGGCACGGAAGCGTGGGGCGGCGGCGCGTCCCTCCCGGCAGCGATCCGCCCCCGGCCGGGGCCCCTTGCCTGTCCCGCGGAAACCGCGGGCGCGGCAGCACCCCCGTCGCGCTCGGTTTACCGGCCTGTGTAATGGTCCGAGGTCGTGCGCCGCCGGACCCAGAAACGGGCGTTTCTTCAGCATGCACTGTCAAGCGGCTCCTGTGTGCAAGGAGCGCGAGTGGGGGGCGCTGGGCCGGGGTCAGGGAGCCCGCGCTTGTTGGACACTTCGAGCAGGGCTCCCTAGCTGGGGTTCTCTCCGCCTGGGCTAGCTTCTAGAGCCCTACCGCGTGCAGAGGTGACGAGGACCGTGCGTACACCTACTGTCTGCCAGCAGGTGTTGAACGCCTGGGGAGGAGAGCCGTCATCGAGCCTGACCCCCAGCACCTGCTGTTCTCCCGAGGGAGAGCACAGTAAACGGATGAGAATGACCTTAAGCGTCCCTATAAGATTTGGTGAGCGCTTAGTATCTGTTAGACGCCGGGCCAAGAGCTCATCAACAGCCTTTCATTGACTCCTAATAATCAGTGATGTAGCCTCCTCAGAGTCCCCTCCTGACTTCCCTGCTCAAAGTTGCTCCCTCCTCCAGTCACTGTGACATCATCAAGTTTTGTCTTCACAGCGCTTGTCATGGGCAATGAACTTGCAGTTCATGTGCCACCCACCGGAAAACCAGTTCCTCAGGGCCAGGGTTTGCTTTGTTCACAGCCGAATCCCCATGTCTGGATCGGCATAGGGCACGTGGTGGAAGCTCAGTAAATGCTTGCTGAGTGAATTAAGGCTCAGCCCAATGCTTTCATTCAAATCCTTTGCCCATTGAAGAATTGGATTATTTGCCTTTTTATTGTTGAATTGTAAGAGTTCTTTATGTGTTCTGGACACTGGACTCTTACCAGATACACGATTTGCAAGTATTGTTTCTCATTTTGTTTGTTGTGTTTTCACTGCTCGCATAATGTCTTTTGATGCACAAAAATGTTTTTACTTTTTTTTAAAAAAAGATTTTATTTATTTATTTGACAGAGAGAGAGATCACAAGTAAGCAGAGAGACAGACAGAGAGAGATGAGGAGAAGCAGGCTTCCCGCTGAGCAGAGAGCCCGATGCGGGACTTGATCCCAGGCCCCCTGGACCATGACCTGAGCCGAAGGCAGAGGCCCAACCCACTGAGCCACCCAGGCGCCCCAAAAATGTTTTTACTTTTAAAAAGATGTTTTTACTTTCGATAAAGTCCAGTTTTTGTGTTTTTTCTTTCTGTGTGCCCTAGGTGTTATAGTTCCATATTCTTTTTTTTTTTTTACAACATCATCATATTCCATTGTGTGGCAGGGCCATAATTCATTTAAATAGTTGCCTATTGAATGGACAATGGAATGGAATGCCTATTGTTTCTGTCTTTAGATGTTGTCAACTATTTATGCAACGTCACTGTTGCATGTGAACGTAGATCAAGATGACACACTCTTGGACTGGGATCACTGTGATAAAGTTAAATGTCTTTGTCATTTTAGCAGATATAGAACAACCATCATTAGGTAGGTGGATACTGGGATTAGAGTCACATGCTAGGGCACCTGGGTGGCTCAGTGGGTTAAGCCTCTGCCTTTAGCTCAGGTCATGATCTCAGGGTCCTGGGATCGAGCCCTGTGTTGGGTTCCCTGCCCAGCGGGGAGCCTGCTTTCCGCCTCTCTGCCTACTTGTGAGCCCTCTCTCTGTCAAATAAATAAATATATTTAAAAGAAAAAAGAATCACATGCTAATTTATACTCCCACAGCTGTGTTCAAGAGAGCTTGTTTCCCACAGCCTTGCCGACAGAGTGGGGCTTTTTACATCAGGTTAAAGATTCAGCCCTTCAATTACACTAAGCACATTTCAATAGTCACCTGTGGCAGGTGACAACCGAATTGGACAGTACAGATGTAGAACATGTCCATCATCACAGAAAGTTCTGTTGGGCACTTCTAGTAAAGAGTTGTGCAGTTATCCTTACTGTGCATTTTAATAGGGTCTCTCTGGCTGCCTGCAAGGAATGGACTCCAGGACAGTGCAGAGGCACGACACCAGGAAGAGGTGACCACGACAGCTCAGGTAGGAGTGGATGGAGGGTCAGACCAGTGTGATTGTGGACGTGAGGGAAGTGGTTGTTTCTGGATGTGTTTTTGAAGGTGGAGTGGCCAGCATTTGCTGGTCCATGAGATGGAGTGGGGTGAGGGAAATAGAAGTTTCAGGTTCCTGGTGCCTGAGCCACTGGGAGGATGGAGGTGCTGTTGACTGGGTTGGGCGAGAGCACAGTGGGAGCACGTTGGGGGAGCGGGAGAGAACAGCAGTTCTGTTTTGGGCATATTGTGTGTGAGGTGCATGCTGGCTGTTCTGAGCAGAGATATCAAGTGGGCATCAAGTTGTTTTTCTGGCCTTGAGAATGACATGCGCTTTTGATCACCAAGTTAGAGCAAAGTCAGTAAGGAGGAAAGAGGCAGAATCACGTGCCTAAGGTGGGACTGGGCGGACAGTGCAAAGGTCAAAGGCAGTGCTGGGCAATGGAAGGAGCTCAGCCCTTGAAACTTGGAGTCTCACAGCTCTGTTTCTGAGCCTATGTAGGTCCGTTTTCCTTTGTTAAAAGGAAAGAGAGGGTGTCATAGGCTTTCATAAGGCTCACAATGAACACAATGACAGGTAGGGAGGAGACATTGCAGAAAATTGTTCATCACCTCCCTTGTGTGCTATACTTGACTATGATGTGTTGGGACGAGATCCACACCCTCCCCTAACATTCAAGGCCCTGCTAATCTGGGCCCTGCGGACTCTTAAGCCATGTCTCTTCACATCTGTCAGTGTCATCCTGCTGCTGGGCCTTAGCACTTGCTGTACCTGCTTCCTGGTGAACTCTCTCCCTGGAGAGGTATGTGGCTGGCTCCTTCTCCCCCTTGCAGTCTCTCTTCTCCAGTTCCTCCGAGCTCTGAGACTCAGGCTGCAAAGCTGTCCGAGATGGACACCCCCACACGGTGTCACAGTGTTGGGGGATGGAGCCCCTGCCGGCTTGCCTCAAGTCACGTTGATCTGGATGGCTCCATTCACTTTCATCAGATCTTTACCGAGAATTGCTGTGGGCCAGATACTATGCAAAATGCTGATGGTACAGCAGCAAACAAGACATGTGGGGGCCCTATTCTTAGATTTGCAAGCGGGACAGACAAGAAACAGGTAAAAAGATAATCTAATTTCAGGTAGGGACCAATGATGTGGAAAAGTGAAGCAGGCTGTGGAGATGGGCGGAAAATGACAGGGAGGACTTCATCAGATGGGGAGCAGAAGGTGTCAGGAAGGCCTCTCGGAGGAGGTGGCAGTTGAGCAGAGACCTTGAGGAAGGGAAGGAGCTGCCAAGAAGATACCCAGAGAGGAAGTGCAGAGGCGCTGAGGCAGGAGCTTGCTTGGTATGCTCAAGGGACAGCAAGGAGGCTTATGAGGCTGGAGCAGAGGGTGAGTGGAGAAAAAGGGGGAAGGTGGGATCAGAGGGGTACAAAGGAGCCAGATCGTTAGGCACCATTTAGGCCAAATAAGTGTTGAATTAATGCATGAGTGAAAGAGGCAGACAGAGAGCTGTGGGAATGCATATGTAATGGCTACCAACCTCAGGATGAGAAATCAGAGATGGCTTCCTGGAGGAGGGGATGCCTGAGCTGACATCTGACGTTAAGTAAGAACTGGCTGGGGGAAAGGGAATCAGGTGAGGTATGAGGGTCTTCCAGACACAGGGACTAGCCTGTGCACAGACCCAGGGGTGAGAGATTGTTTTACTCACTGAATGGAAGAAAAGACAGTAAGCCAGGCTGGGGTATAGCATGAGAGGAGAGTCGCAGAGAAATGGAAGATCCATGGGGGCCTGGGCCTGCTTGGTGCCCTACAGAGAAATCTTGACCTTTCCAAGGGCAGCACCAGGGTGCCCCGCAGAGCAGAAGATCCAATTTGTGCTTTGAGAAGCTCCCTCTAGCTGCCCAGAGGAGGTGGATTAGATGAGGGGAGGGAGATGAATAAGAAGGGTCCACAGGGATGATGGCTGACGGGGCTGGAGGTCAGGGGTGATGGGTGAGGAGGCTGTGATGGGGGCTTGTGCCAGCAGACTTCCTTCTCCCCCGTCTTTATGCCTCCTCTTCAACCTTCTAGGAGTGCTTGTGCTGGGTGAATGTTTTCAGCATCTGCCCCGAGCCAACCCCATGCTGCGGGCTGAGGGACCTGGGGGAATGGAGTCTCATTCCTGAGAGACGTTCCTAGTGACACACAGCGCCCTATGTTAAGGGGAAATGTTTAAGCTCCTGCCTCATGCGTATTTATGTAGGCTCCACACCACACAAACTGACTGCAAAAATGAGCTTCACTCATATTTTCATTTTTACCTTCATTTATTCACCCAGCAAGTATTTATTGAGCAGGTATTACAAGGCGGGGCCTGCTCTAGGTGACAGGAAAGAAAGAAGACAAAAATCTCTGCCTCCTGGAGTTGACAGGCGGGGGTGGGGGATAGAAGGGGGAGATGGACAATAATCACTCGTACTAAACTATGCTGACATGACTGCTTTGGGGGAAAAAAACACAACAAAGCAGGGTAAGGAGGATTGGAAGGTGGGAGGATGGAGGGCAGGTTGACTAGCTAATTACGGAAGCCAAGGAATGTCTCACGGAGAAGGTGATAGACTAAAGATAGAAGGTGAGCAGATTAAAGGAGGGCATGGAGGGAGCCATGTGGGACTGTAGGGGAATAGTGTTCCTGACAGAGCAAAATGCCAGTGCAAGAGCCCTGAGGTGGGAAGGAGGCTTACTAGTTTTCATGATTGACTGAATGTGTGGGCTCTTAAGAAAAAGTGGGATTAGGATCCACAGGGATCTAGGAAGGTCCAGGTCTTAGCCGGTGCAAGGACCAAGGGCGTCAGAGTTTCCTGGCTGTGAGAAGAGTCTCAGAGATGGGGGGCTGCTGTGCAGTCAGCATGCCAGCTATCCCGCTACCCCTAGATGCCCTGTGTGCCCAGCTGGGCTGCTTGCTCCCTCTGCTAGTCTATGGGAACATCTCCTTTCCATCTCCCCTGTTCCTAGCAGGGCCTCCTACCCGGAAGGAAGTGTCCCATGCTGTGCTCTGGCCTGCTGCAGGCTGTTTGCCAACACCCTGAGGGGGCCTGCCTCCTGGCCCTGCTAGCATCACAGGGAGTGGCTATAGACAGGAAGGCCTCCTTCCCTGGAGGTCATGGCCAGACTATACCGACCAGACGGTGCATGCCTGGGCTATGGCACAGCCATCCTCAAATTAAGCCTTCCTTTCCCCCCCCCCCCCACATTTTAAAGTGTTTTATTGTATGTGTGAGTCATGGGGATGGAGACATCTGCTTCTGGGTGCCCACGCCCATTCCCCTTCCTTCATGGAAACAATACTCTGAATTTTTGGAGGACTCTCTCTTGCCTGCTTTCTCAGCCTGTGGTTTGTATGGGATGGACTCCACATCTCCACATCTTTAATATAAGCCAAGAGATGTCCAGCCACCTGAAACATGGTGATTGGTTCAGAGATGGGTGTGTGACTTCAGGTGGCCCAGTCAGAGTGAATTTCAGGATCCTGCCGTGGAATTTCATGGATCCAGGAATCTGAAAATTTTGGGAAATAGATGCTTTTACCCCACTGGATGTGAACGAGAAAGAAAGTCTCTTCAGAATCTGCTGGCAGCCATGAGGGGGTAATCTTTTTTTTTTTTTTTTAAAGATTTTATTTATTTATTTGACAGAGAGAGATCACAAGTAGATGGAGAGGCAGGCAGAAAGAGAGAGAGAGAGAGAGGGAAGCAGGCTCCCTGCTGAGCAGAGAGCCCGATGTGGGACTCAATCCCAGGACCCTGAGATCATGACCTGAGCCGAAGGCAACGGCTTAACCCACTGAGCCACCCAGGCGCCCCAAATGAGGGGGTAATCTTTAAGGTGAGTTCCCTGGAGAAGGGATAGAGGAAAGACCAAGAGAAACCAGGTCCTTGGTGAGATCTTTGAGTGGCTGGATCAAACCTTACCTGAAAGGGGTACCCCCTTTCCAGTCAGCCAGACTTTAAGTCTCAGCCCCACCGCTTGTATGCTGTGTGACCATGGGCAAATTATTTATTCTCTTAGGATGTCAGTTCCCTAATATGGAAAATGGGGATAACAAGAGTATGCCTAGCTTGTGGGGTTGTTGTGAAGATAAACTAATAAATACATTGTGGTTAAAAGAGTGCCTGGCAATAAATTATAGCTATTATTGTTAGCATTAAATAAATACCCAGAGCAAACCTTACCTGAACTGTGTGTGATCTTCTTCTGGACTTCACAGTTATAGGAAACCAATACATCTGTTTTTGTTTTACATCTTCTTTCTTACTGGCAGAGCATAAGGCTCAAGATCAGTGTGGGATTGGGGAGAAAGATGTGAGGGACTGGTGTTTGAAGGTGGCTGTTTCCGTGTGCTGGATATTTTATGTACACTTGCTCTTTGGCCTCATTTTATAGGAAAAAAAGATTGAGGCTCAGAAAAGTTAACTTGCCCAAAGATGAGTAAGATTTCGTCAGGGAGAAAAGGGAGGGAGGGTATGTTTGGCAGTAAGTGTGGCGAGATCAAGCATGATGAAGTGTGAATGTACTTGGTGTACTATTCAGGGAACAGGAGTAATTTGGAGTCCAGGGCATAACAGATTAAAACCATGTTTTAAAAACTAGAATAAAACATAGGTGAGTATGACAAGATCCTTTTAAAATCATAATTTCTAAGATAATTTTATTTTAACAGAGAAGTTGCAAAAATAGTGCAGTAAGCTTCCATATCTCCTTCACTTGGATCCCCCAATCATCAACACTTTGCTGCACTTGATTTATCATTTTCTCTGTGTGTTTATAATTTTTCTGAACCATATGAGAGTCAGTTACAGGTGCAACGTTCTTTTGCTCCTAAATACTTCAGTGTGAATTTCCGAAGAACAAGGACATTCTCATACGTGGCCACGGGTTTGAAACAGGTTTCAAAATCAGGAAATTTAAGATTCACAGAAGATTCTAATATAATTTCTATTATCCATATTCAAATACCACTAATTGTAGCCATAATGACTTGAAATCTTTAGTGACTACCAAGGTCATTGTACCCCTTCCATGGAGAAAAAAATCGCACCTGCCCAAAGAGAAGAAAATCCTTCGCATCCATAAATCTGCTTAAAGAATCTATGCTTAGAATTCCTACTTGCAGGCTCTGTAGCTCTCAAGCAGTAGTTTCCATCCTGCGGCCGCGTTTGACCCCTTTTTGACAATGTCTTGAGACACTTGTGGTTGTCACAGCGGGGGGTGGTGATATGCTATGTCGTCTCATGGGTAGAGAAACCAGGGGTGCTGCTATATGTCCTACCATGCACAGGATAGAGAATTCTCTGGCCCAAAATGTCACCAGTGCTGAGGCTGAGAAGCTGATCTGCAAGCAAGCTGGGGAGAGACACCCCCCTTTGCTGCAACCGGAACACACTCTGGGCTTCTAGTTCACCCCAGCAATTCTGTTTCTCCCCAGCGACCCCAGAAAACCCCCACTCCTATAGGCGTGGGGAGGCCCAGCAAGGCTGTTGATGATCGCTCCAAACTGGAACTAACCCACGTGTCCTATTAGAACAAGACTGATAAAATAAAACCGTGGAGTCACGCTGTGGTCACGGCTCGTCCCTCAGCTCTGTTTGCTCTTCTTTAAGACAGGGCTGGGGCGGGGGGTGGGGTTGGAAGGATGCCAGTTATCTTGGGTCCAGCTGCTACTTTATGACTTGTGGGCATAACTGCTTCTGACTCACGCACAGTTGACGCATTGGGATTATATGCTGACTGGTCTCTCGACTTTTTTTTTATCCGGAGGCTGCCCGGGAATGTCTCCCCGTTGGAATCGAGGGCAGGGCCTCTGCTGAGTCACCTCTGGCCCCTAGGAGCCCAGCTCAGGGTCTAGCTCATTGGAAAGCAGGTGTCGTTCCTTTGGTGCCAGCTGTGTGCCAGGCTCAATGCTCAGTCCACAGGCTCTCACATGGCATGAGCACACTTACCCTCTTATCTCTGGGTTATAAATGAGGACAATAAGGCCCAGAGCCTCACACTGGGGAAAGGCAGAATTGCGATTGAACACAAGATGAATCAAATTCCAAAGTATGGGCTATTTCTAGTCTGCTGCAACTTCTTTCACACGTGGTTGGTGCTCAGAAAAAGTGTGGGTGGCAGGGGGTGGACGATATATTCATTGGTTATAAACCTCGAGTTTTAGCAGCGTGGCAAACTGCCCAGCTATGTTAGCTACTGATTGCTGTTCGAGCCTCCCTTGCAGCAGTATAGGACATGTGACTAATTCTGGTGGAATTAGAATGAGAGCGGAAGTGGCACAAAGTGTTCTGGGTTGTGCCCTTAAAGAGGCTGACTCCTGCTTCCTTTTCTCCACTTCCCACTGGCAGGAATGTAGATGTAATAGCAGTGTTAGGGCAGCCACGTTGGGCCATGAGATGGAAGATGCCAGTTGAAGATGGGTGAGCTATAAGATAGAAAGAGTCTGGATCCCGGGGCGCCTGTGGGGGGCTCAGTCACTTGAGCATCTGACTCTTGATTTTGGCTCAAATTGTGATCTCCGGGTCATGAAATGGAGACCATGTTGGGCTCTGTGCTCAGTGTGGAGTCTGCTTGAGATCCTTTCTCTTCCTCTGCCTCTCCCCCGACTTGTGCTCTCTAAAGAAACAAACAAATAAGTAAAATCTTAAAAAAAAAAAAAAAAGGAAGAGTCTGGGTCCCTGATACCATTAATCCTTCAGATTAATGTAAGAAAGGAAGATGAATTATTTTCTTATCTAGGAAACACTTGTTATTGGAGCCATTCTCGAACAGCATGGATCTGGTATCTCACCAGTGTAGTTGTTAGGTGAGTGGACAGATGATTGAATGACAGAAGGAGCGGTCAGACACAGGTCCGTACACACATAAAAGTGCACAGACCGCCCTTGTGCCGAGGTGGGAGCCTCCGACAGAGTGTGGTGGGAAAAGTCTGTGGCCAGAGGAGCCGGTTTCAGAACTGGCCTTGTACTTGCACACGATCCTGGGTGACCCACGTCTATGGCTCCCATCCTCTGTGGACCCCATCCTCCTCAGCTGTAAATCAGGCTTAGCAAGCTCCTGGGATTTGAGCAATTCAAAGATGTTCACTCCTCTTCCAAAACCATTTCTAAGAATCCATTCCCAGATTCTCACCTTGGAGCTGATGAGCACAGGTGCTAGGAGAGAGTTACACCTTGGTTTGTGGAGGACAGACTTGGAAATATCCTTAAAGGTCATGAGATAAATGATGGCACCTTTATGCTCTGGGGTGCTGACCCTGGGCTCTGGCCACTAGGAACTCTCTGGCGACACCTCCTGGCATAAAGTGAAACTGTAGCCCAGCTTGGCAAGGCACTGGAAATTTCCAGGAGCGGTACCGGAGGGCTTCGAGGGCAGTGTGGGAAGCCGTGGAGCAAGGAGATTTGGAAGGAAGGCACCAAGGTGAGGAGGTGGCCTGGGTTTGATTCCAGCTTCCCTACTTACTAGCTAGGTGAGGGAGGGCACATTGGGACTTTCTCTGAGCCTCCGTTTCTTCTTCTATAACATATGGACCCATGTGCCCATATGGATGTCTAGTGAGGATGTGATGAGAGAATTCATTCATTAGATTAGTTTTTTTTAGAGATTTATTTATTTGAGACAGAGAGCACACGTGAGCGTGTTGGGGGAGGAGCAGAGGGAGAGAATTTCAAGCAGACACCCCACAGTGTGTAGGGCTCAAATGACTGAGCCACTCAGGCACCCCCAAATCTCACTCCTTTTTATGGCTGAGCGATATTCCACCACATGTCTGTAACTTGACTAATTTTATGGTGTTCCCCCTCTGTGTTAAGACCTTAATCCATGTGAAGAGTCTGCCTTTGTTCACAGTTTTTTGGGGGGCCAGTTTCCCAACACCATCTCCTGAAGCATCTTTCCTTTCCCAGGCAGGCTGTGGTCGGCTCCCACCCCACTGCGTTCCCTCGTTGGCCCGTGTCTCTGTGCACCAGGACCCCACTGTTTTATACTGGCATGTGCCTTTTTCAGGTGGTAGGGGAAGTCTCCTCTTTACTATTTTTCTTATGGTTGTGGCTGTCCATGCCACACCCCATCAAATCCTCAGAACACCCTGTACCAATGAGTACAGTCCTTTTCCCCACAGGACAGGTGAGAAAGCAGGCTTCAGGGAGGGAACCTGGCTTGATGAAGTTTGCAGAGCTGACACCTGGCAGAGCTAGGACAAAACCAGGCCTGGGCCCCAGCCCCTAGCCCCCAGCTGCCTCTCCTGCCTATAGGCCACCAGGGAAGAAGGGGGAAGGGACTGTGAAAGTCTGCTATGCTGTTCAACTGCCAGTTTGCTCTCAGATCCCTTCCTTGCCGCAGGAAAGGAAACCACTGTGCCTTTAAGCAGAGAGATTTTCCCATAAGGAATTGGTGACAGGGATGGTGGAGGAGCCCAGAAGTCAAAAAAGAAGGTGTGAAAAAGCTTGGAGTTTCTCAGCAGAAGTCACTGCCACCTCTAAACTGGAGGGAGCAAGGGAGGAGGAAATGTGACGGTAGCCCAGGGGCTGTGCCACTCAGCAAACCCAGAAACACATCGGTAGGATAGAGTTGTGAGCCACTGTTAGTTGAGCATTTACTATGTGTCAGGATCTTCCGCTGGGATTTTACATGCAGTCTGTATACACCAGATGCGGCTCCTTCTGGCCTCTTCTCAGACCTCCTCAGACATGCCCTCTAAGAATGCTGCCACCAACACAGATCGAGCTCCCGCTTTATTTTCCTTTATCGTATTATCAGTACCTGAAATGATCCCATACGCGTGTTTGTTGTCTCCCCCGACCTGCCCTGACACTAGACTGTAAGCCCCATGAGGGCAGGACTCAGGGCTTGGTGTATCTCAGAGCCTGGATAAGATTCTCCATCTCCCACATCATAGCTACTTGATGTTTCTCCAGTAATTAATCTAGGGGAGTCTGAGTGACTCAGTTGGTTAGGCATCTGACTCATGGTTTTGGCTCAGGTCGTGATCTCATGGGTCATGTCAGGCTCTGTGCTTAGTGTGGAGTTGGGTTGAAATTTTCTCTCTCCCTCTCCCCCTGCATGCACGTACACACACACACACACTCTCTCTCTCTCTCTCTAAATAAAATCTTTAAAAAAAGGAAAGAGATTTTGACACATGCTACGACATGGAGAGATCCCACAAGTGTTATGCTAAGGGAAATAAGCCAGACACAGAAGAACAATAATAGGCAGATTCATAGAGACAGAAAGTAGAACAGTGACTGCTAGAAACTGAAGCAAGGGAGTATGGGGAGGTATTGTTTAGTAGGGACAGAGTGTGTGTTGGGGATGATGGAAAGGTTTTGGGTATTGATAGTGGTGATTATGTACAAAATACTGTGAATGTAATTAACGCCACTACATCGTACTCTTACAAATTTTAAAATGATAAATATTATATATACTTTACTCCAAAAAAGCACTCTCGCATTAGTAGAGTAGAATAGAAAGTGACTTAATGCCAGAGGTGAGAAAGGACTTTTTTTTTTTTTTAAAGATTTTATTTATCTATTCGACAGACAGAGATCACAAGTAGGCAGAGTGGCAGGCAGAGAGGGAGAGAGGAGGAAGCAGGCTCCCTATGGAGCAGAGAGCCCAATGTGGGGCTCAATCCCAGGACCCTGGGACCATGACCTGAGCCGAAGGCAGAGGCTTTAACCCACTGAGCCACCCAGGCTCCCTGAGAAAGGAATTTTTAAATTAAGCAAAGTTCAAAAGCACAAGCATAAAGAACCTGATTCAGAAATGGCCAAGGAACTTGAATAGATCTCTCTCCCCTGGAAAAAATATTTTCATACAAAAGGAAGCTAGCGGGGTACATTCTTTTGTGTCTGGTATCTTTCTCTTGGTGCAAGATTTTGTAGGTGGGTCCCTGTTTGCTGGTACGTCTTAAAGCCCGCTTGCTTGAGAGGGAGGCAAGTTTTGAAGTTGAGCATGGGCATGGACAATTGGGATGGGTAATTTATCCTCAAAGCTGGGCTTGGGACTCCCTGCCCTGGCCTTCAGTGACCTCTCAGCTTTCTTTTCTTCTTCTTTTTTTTTTATTTGTTTGACAGAGAGAGAGAGAGAGAGAGAGATCACAAGTAGGCAGAGGCAGGCAGAGAGAGAGGGGGGGAAGCAGGCTCCCTGCTGAGCAGAGAGTCCAATGCGGGGCTCGATTCCAAGATCCTGAGACCATGAACTGAGCAAAAGGCAGAGGTTTAACCCACAGAGCCACGCCCTCTCAGCTTTCCAACCTGCGGGGCTTTCTCGGTTCAGAAAGGCGCTGGGGAGGTTGGAGGCTGGGCTCGACTGCCACCTGGTGGTGATTCTGGACAGTGCACCCACAGATGCGGGCAAAGGCCCAGTGGGGTGGGGAGATGGTGGGTCAGGCAAGTGTTTGGGCCGGGAATTCACCGAGCACCTACTCAGTGTGTGTGTATGTGTGTACAGACATGACCTAGATTGGGTTGACCTGAAGGGGCTGCCGGGAGAGTCAGATTACCCAAAACTAACTCCAGGAGGGGCAGAATGAGATCCTAGAGGCATAAAGGTGGGGAGTGCAGAGCCAACAGGGAGTCATTTGACTTGGGCATTTGGGGAAGGTTTCTCTAGGCATCGTCTCAGCTGCAGGTGGAAAGGAAGGGTGTTGAGGCAGAGGGAACAGCACAGGCCAAGTTGTGGAGGCAGGACCATGCAACGTATGGCTTTCTAAACTCAAAACAAATACGGTAACACATATCCGTTGTGAACATTTTAAAGTTAGAAAGAAAAGGGGTGCCTGGGTGGCTCAGTGGGTTAAAGTTAGAAAGAAAAAAATGTAGGGCTTCCTCCCACCTCCCACATCAGCCCCCAGCCCTCTTCCTGCAGAAGACTGACTTTAGTGGCTCCCACCAATAGGATGAATGGTGAGGCCGGTTTGGGACTTAAGCCTAAAGAAGGCCTGGCATCTTTCATTTTTGCTCTGGGGGAAGCCAGCTACTGTATAAGATATGTGGCTACTGTGCCGGGAGGACCACGGTGGGAGGGAGAGACTACATGATGCAGAACAGAGGGACTGAGGACTAAGCTGGCAGATATATGCCCCAGCTGGCCATCAGCCACCGGGGCCATCCTAGCTGAGGTGTCACACACAGGGGTCAGGGAGTCACCTTGAACATTCCAGCCAGCAGCCGGCCCTGGAGCAGAGAGAAGTTGCCCAGATTTCTGACCCACAGGATGGGGAGCAAACCAAATGGCGATTGTGTTAAGCCACTAAGTTCCGGGGGGTATTATCACACAACAGTATTCAGAGCACCCCGTGCCCTAGGCTGCCCCTGGTTGCCAGTTTCTGGTGGCCCTTCCATTGGGAGAAGCCTCCTCAAACACACGCAGGAGTGAATTCCTGCATCTCCTCTTAATTCTGTGGGGTTTGCATACCACACCTCCCGGCCCACCCTTGGCCTTCTCCTCTTGAATGGTCTACTCCCAGATCTTGGTTCTAGATGTGTGTTGTTCAGTGGAGTACCCACTAAACACAGAGGCTATTTAAATGTAATTAAAATGGAATAAAATAAAAAATTCATTTTCTCCATCACATACTAGCCTCAAGGGCTCCCTGGCCACGGGTGGCTTGTAGCTCCCATATGACACAGCACAGATGTAGGACATTGCCATCGTCCCAGAAAGTTCTATGGGACATTGCGGGTCCAGATCTTCTCCCTAGGTCCTCTCCCTCATCACTCAGCCCCAGCAGCAACATAGTGTTCCCCAGTGATGGGCGCCCCTGATGCTGTCCACAAGCTCCTGCTATGACCATGTCCATTTTTCTCGATGCAGCTGTGAGTATCTCTGTAGTATAAATGCTCAGCCTTTCTGGGCTCAGCGACGTTTCTGGGCCAAATTACAACTAGAGGTTCGACCATTTAACACGGCCACTAGACGTTTGTAAGAGTGTTTGTTTTCTCGCACCATCAACTCTACGTATAATGAAAAACATTTTTTCTTTAACTAATGGCCAATATTTTCAAGACAAACATAACTCGACCAGGATCCTGCTTCGCCACATCCTTCTTTTACTTCATTGGGCCCTTGGGTACGTTTCCATGTTGACATCTGAAGATCTGCCCTGTCCTTTTTATTAATTTATTTTTTAAATTGTGGTAAAATTCAGATAACATGAAATTGACCATTTTAATTATTTTTAAATGCACAGTTCAGTGCCATTAAGTACATTCTCACTGTAGTGCAGCCTTCACCAACATCCGTCTCCAGAAGCTTCTCATCACCCCAAATGGAAACTCTTTCCCCATTAAACAACCCCCCACCCCTCTGGCCCCTGGCCCCTGGCATCCACCATGCTACTTTCCGTCTTTATGAGTGTGACTGCTGTCAGGAACTCATGTAAGTGGACTCATACAGTATTTGTACTTTTGTGCCTGGTATATTTCACTTAGCTTTGCGTCCTCAAGGCTTATCCATGTTGTAGTATCTCTGAATTTCCCTTTAAAGGCTGAATAATTGTCGTATGTAGAGCCCGTATTTTGCTTATCCATTTATATATTGATGGACGCTTGGGTTGCTTCGACCTTTTTGGCTGTTGTGAATAACGCTGTCATGAGCATGGGTGTGCATGCGTGTCCTCAAAACCCTGCTTCCAGTTCTTTTGGGACCTACAGCTAGAAGTGGAATTACCGGATCCTATGGTAGTTCTATTTTTAATTTTTTTGAGGAACCGCCATACTGTTTCCAACAGTGGCTACACCAGTTTGCATTCACACCGACATTTTCTCCGTATCTTCACCAACACTTGTTATTTCCTATTTTTCTGGAGAGTAGCCATCCCAGTGGGTGTGGGGTGGTCTTTCGTGGTGGCTTGGATTTGTGTCTCCCTAATGATCCGTGACGTTGAACATCTTTTCATGTGCTTATTAGCCATTCACATATCTTCTTTGGAGAAATGGAAATGTCGATTTCAAGTCCTCCCCCCATTTTTAATTGGGTTGTTCTTCTGTTGTTGAGTTGTAGGAAGTTTCTTACATATTCTGGATATTAACCTATCAGATACATGATTTGCAAGTATTTTCTCCCATTCCTCAGGGCTGACTTACGACTCTGTTGATTTTTCCCTCTGCTGCACAAAAGTTTTTAATTTTGACATCGTCTGATTTATCTACTTCTTTCTTGTGGGGGTCTGTGCTTTGGGTAGTCAAATACTGTATCCTTTTAAATGGCCATGGAGCGGTGCATGTGGAGTGTGGCTGTCTCATAATTGAATCTATCAGCAAATCCTGAAGTTCTACTTTCAAAAAAAGATTCGGAACCTGACCCCTTCTCTCACCACCTCCACAGCCACCCTGCTGGGGGAGTGTCCCATCAGCTGCTTGCATGGACTGTGGTTACTTCCTCCTTGGGCTCCCCGCTTTGGCCTTGACTGCTAGTAGCATCCACCCCCTACCCCCCACTTGCAGCCAGAGGGATTCCGTTAGAACCCAAGTCAGATCCTGTTCCTCTTCTGTTCAGAACTCTCCATGGCTCCCAGCTAACCTGGAGTAAAAGCCAAAGTCTGTTTAGTGCCCCACAAAACCCTGCATGATATGGCCCCCACTATTTCTTTCTTCCTTTAAAAAAATTATTTATTTATTTGAGAGAGAGAGAGAGATTACAAGCAGGGGGAGGGGCAGAGAGAGAGGGACAAGCAGACTCCCTGCTGAGTGGGGAACCCGATGCTGGACTTCACCCCAGGATCCAAGATGACCTGAGCTGAAGTCAGACGCTTAATGGACTGAGCCACCCAGGCACCCCTGGCCCCCACTATTTCTTTTCTTCCTACTGTTCATCTACTTCACCTACAGCAACTGCATGGGCCAGGCACGTGATGTTCCCCCTGCGGGGCCCACCCTCCCCACAGCTATCTGTGTTCATGTTTTTGCTCCAATGTCACCTCAGGGAGGCCTCCCCCGACGTCCCTAATGTAAAATTAAAATCCACCCCCCCATTCCCTTCCTTTGCTGTATTTTTCTCCAGGGTATTTACCATGATCTAACACAATGTATATGTTACTCATTGACCTTGTTTCTTGTTTGTCTTCTCCAAGGGGA
The DNA here is from genome assembly GCF_010015895.1 of Lontra canadensis. Taxonomy (NCBI): domain Eukaryota; kingdom Metazoa; phylum Chordata; class Mammalia; order Carnivora; family Mustelidae; genus Lontra; species Lontra canadensis. The sequence continues at coordinate 10,892,293 of NW_022631059.1, read as the reverse complement.
ACGTCAACATCATGAAAATAGGAATCGCTCTGTCTTGTTCTAGGGCACAAGCCACTGTAGGTGCCAAAAAATATCTGATGAATGACTAAGTGAAAATGAGCACTTTTTGTCTGTAGACATTGGTCCGTTGGACATTTTAATTTCTTTCAGTAGCCTGCTTCTGTCCTGTGGGTATCTGTCCTAGCCCAAATGCGGACTTTGGTATCCCAAAGCAACAAGATTTACTTAAATCACTCCTGCATTCCCAGAGCCCGCCACATGGTGGCAGCATATGCACAGACAAGTTTCACCAGCAGGCCCTGACGGTCTCCCAGGACTCCAAAACTCTGGGTCCCAGGATATTTGGTTTGACAGCCCTCAGGGATCTAATTTCAGCCCCAATTGGTAAATGGGGAAAGTGAACTTTAAAGAGGAGGTGTCGTGGGGAAAGTCTGGGAATCAGGGGTCTGGCTTTTCAGTCTGGCTCTTTTACTGGTTCCCTGTGATCTCGGGGAAGGTCTGAACCCTTTCTGGACCTGTTTCCCATCAGCCTACTTTGTGAGGCTTCCATGACTGACCAGGGTCAGGCCCTCTGGGAGGCTGAGGAGATGCACTCCCATGTGTCATTGTGGGCCAGTGGGAGGGGCAACTGCTGGCTCAGAAGGCCCAAGACAGAGGGATATTATCACCCCACTCTACAGACCAGGGACTGAGGTCGAGAGGACACACTGGAGTGTCCCCAGCCAGGAGGGTGCAGAACAGGAACCAAGCCCCCCATTCCAGATCCACTAGAGACCATCTCTGATGGTTTCTTTTTCAGACTTATGTTTCTACCCGCCAGCTGATTTCTACCCACTGCGAACACCTTTAACCGTTCTCCATCAAGGGAGCGACACTGGGACTCCCTTTGGGCAAGTTGCCTTGGTTTTCTCCTCCTGAAAATGGGGCCGAGGAGAAGCTGTAGAGGCTGGGAGAAGGGATTTTGAAAGCAGTTTGGGGGCAGAGGAGGGTGTATCCGGGTAGGAAAGATCCTGTTCCTCCACAGCCCCCGCCTGGCTCCTGCCCACACTTACAGCCACATAGGCCCAGCCCACGGGTTCTGGTTTTAAAAGAGAAGCTGAAAATTGGAATTTTGATGTGAAGTCTCCTGATTTTTAAATGTTAGCAATAAATTCATTAGAAAAAAAAAAAACACACAATAAAGCAAAACACCAGAGAGTCACGCTGAACATATTTCTAGGTTGGATTTGACTCCTGGCTCCCGAGTTGAGACCTTCTCCCACCCCAGGCTCCTACAGACACTTAGGTGGGATGGTAGCTGGGAGAGGGCATTGTGGGTGATGTCAGGTGGAACCTGGGTTCTGGCCTGTCCCTGGCACAGAGCCACGGGGCGTGCTGGTGGCCCCTGGGCCCTAGTGGTTCCGTGCCCATCAGACCCTCCTTGGAGGGGAGGGTGAGTGTTCACGGTGCGGCAGCGGGCAGGGCCTGTTGAGCAACGAGGCTTGTAAACACAGGCCTTACGTCACCTGAGCACACAGCTTCTGTGCCCGCACCGGGGGTGGCACTGCGGTGGCCGTGGACTTCTCCGTCACGCCAGAGTGGGGAATCTGGAGCAGGGAAGGGCGGGCAGCAAAAGGCTCAGTGTCTGGTGGGTAAAGTCCATCCTGGATGCCAACCAAACAAGACCCTGGTAGGGAGAGTCTGGTTCTTGGGGGCCGGTCACCAGGATTGGGTTGCCCCTCCACTCACTGTGTGACCCCGGGGCAGCCTCCTCTGGGTCTCAGTTCTTCCACTCAGAAAATGGGGTTCACATCCCCAGACCCATTATGATTTATTATAAATCCAAAGGGGGAAGGTGAGCCTGGAAAGGCTTTAGTCCTTTCCCCCCCTTAAATGTGACGTTGGCCTCAGTTTCCTCATTTGTAAAGTGGAGGTAACAGGATCTGCTTCCTGTAAGTTATCAAGAGGGTTAAATGAGTTAATACAAGCAGAGAGCTTAAAATGTGGATCAGAGAGGGTGGAAGACGCTTGAGGACACACAGCAAATCCTCTAATGAGCTTCAGAACCCCCGATCTCACTGCAGTCTCCCCAGAACCCTGATAGGTGTGTGTGTGTGTTGGGGAGGGGGTGCTGCTGAGGCCCAGAGAGGGAAACCATCTTGCCCAAGGTTACACAGCCCAGCACATGGACTTTCTCCGCTTCCTCATACATTGAGTATTTTTCCTGTGTCAGGCACTGTTCTAGGCATGGGGCACAGCAATGAACTAAACAAAAATCCCTAATGGGGATGGTATGGGGAGAGGACAGTGGGGACAGAAAGCCATGTGCATAATGGAGACAATTTTGATTGTAAAGAGAATACAGGAACGTGAAAGAAGCCACTGAGGGTCTGTGACTTTCGGTGGGAAGGGCTTCTTGGAGGTAACCTTTGGGCTGAACCCTGAGGAGTTGTCTTGGGCAGAGCTAGGGGAACAGAGTTCTTGGTCCAGAGGGAACAGCAGATGCATTCACCACTGGTAAATTTTGGTCATGCCCAGGCAAGGAGGTCCAGTATTCACAGGCTAGCCCTCATGGAATGGGCAGGCTTTTGCAGGGGTGGAGACTGAGGTAGACTGGACAAGTAGGATAATGGTAGCTGGTGACAGGTTGGGAAGGAAATTCACTTGCAGGTGGGGCCAGGAGGGCCTCTTGGAGGTGGTGTGAGTGTCCCACTTTGCTGAGCTCTGAGCGTCCCACTTTGCCGCTTGGAAGGCCTGGCTGAGTAGCCCAGGGGCCTCAGATCCCTCCCTGCCCCAGAGGCTGCTGGGAAGGCCCCGAAAGCCAGTGGGCACGGTCAGTGTTTCATCCTGTTCTTCCCTGCTCCAGCCACCCCCCAAGGGCGCTTGGAGATGTCATTTCTCCAGCTCTCTGGGGCGGAGGTCACCCCAGCTCAGCAGATAACACTGAAGGTTGAGCAATGCCTGCCTGCCCGCCAGGGCCAGGGCTGGGGTCAGTGGGCCGGGGGTTATCCCCAGGCAGGCTGGGAGCTCCTGCCTGGGCAGCCTGGGCTGGGAGTGGCAGAGGGGTGGGCCCAGGGAGCTGCCCAAATGGCCTAGGAATGGGGTTGGAGAGGGCGAGGGGCCCCCTGAGCCCACGCAGCCCACTGTTCCAATCCAGGATGGGCCACCGCCTGTCTTCCCATCTGTGTACCAGGAGTAGCAGAAGCATCCTCCCGCCAGGGTGGAAAAGTGAACCCTGGGGCCAGGCCCACCCTCAGTACAAAGTGGGGACTTGGTAACAATGGGGGAAATCCCTTCTCTCTCCTGCATGGCTCTCGGTGGGGTCTGGCTTGACACCCCCACCCCAGCCTCAGAAATAGGTTTTTTGGTCTCAGGTTGGCAAATAGGTCCTTAGGGTGCCCTGACAAGAGCTCTGGAGACTGGAGGGTGGGGGGCAACGAGGCCCTGTGACCCTGAGTGTCTTAGTAGCCCCCCACCGGGGCTGCTTCTTACCCTGTGTGTGTGTGGGGCGGTGGCTTCTTTCTGATGTGCCTCCCAGAGTGGACTTAAAAATGAAGCCTTATGTTTGGGAATCTGTGGCGTAGACAGTAACACAGTTAATAACCGTAACGGCACCTTCATGGACGGAGCTTGGAGAAGCGAAGTGACTCGCCCAAGGTCACATCGTGTGGCAGATTCTAGCACCCCCGCCCCCTTCCACCTCCTGGGCCCGGGTCCGGGTCGGGTGGGGCCAGAGAAGACCCAGGTGTAGTCTAACGGAGAGGGCGGGTCCGATGGGCGTGGCTAGGGGAGGGGCGCAGTCGCAGCAGCAGAGACCCGGGTGGAGTGCTCCCTTGAACAGCCCATTATGCCCCCCGACCAGGGTCCCTGTATTGGACGGGGCTTTAGGAGGGGAGTCTCCATCGGCGTGGAATCCCCTCCTTCCGAGAGCTGGGGATAGGGGCAAGTTTGGGGGCGGGGCCGCGCCCGGGGTCACCTCTCCAGGAGCCAGAGCGGGGGCGGGGGGGTCTGGGGTCTCCGCGATCCGGCATGCGAGCGTCTTCTCCGTGGGGCGTCCGGACTGGGCACCGCGGATCCTGAAGCCACGGCCTCCTCCAGCAGGGGGCGGGCGGCGGCCGTGTTTTGGGTGGGGGAAGGCGATCGCGTTGCCCCCTCCCCGGATTCGCCTCCCCCTCCAGTACAGCCTCCAGCCCAGAGGGGGCGGTCCGGGGGCGGGGTCGCGCCTCCCCCTTTCGCTTCCAATCCCGCGGCGGCCGGGTGGGGGTGGGCAGGGGGCGTAAGGCCGCCCCCTGGGGCCCACCGACCCCCGAAGGCGCACTCCTGCTCTCGGGTCTGGCCGCCGTGCCCAGCCGACGCCCTCCCGGGGGTCTCGGGCTGCCACACCGCGTCCCGGCGGCGGCGGGAGGGGCCGGGGAGGCTGCCAGCGTGACGCAGCCGTTGCCATGGGCCGCCTTTATAAATAACCGGGCTCCGGAGAAACTTTAGCGAGTCAGAGCCGCGCACGGGACCGGGAAGAGGACCCACGCGAGGGTCCAGCCGTCAGCCCCCGCACTAGTAGCGGCCACCCCGGCGGCAGCAGCAGCAAGCAGCGACACAGCGGCGACAGTTCGGAGCCAGGAGGCCGCGCCACCTGCGGGCCGGCCGGAGCGGGCAGCCCCAGGCCCCCTCCCCGGGCACCCGCGTTCATGCAACGCCTGGTGGCCTGGGACCCAGCATGTCTGCCCCTGCCGCCGCCGCCTGCCTTTAAATCCATGGAAGTGGCCAACTTCTACTACGAGGCGGACTGCTTGGCTGCTGCGTACGCCGGCAAGGCGGCCCCCGCGGCGCCCCCCGCGGCCAGACCCGGGCCGCGCCCCCCCGCCGGCGAGCTGGGTAGCATCGGCGACCACGAGCGCGCCATCGACTTCAGCCCGTACCTGGAGCCGCTGGGCGCGCCGCAGGCCCCGGCGCCGGCCACAGCCACGGACACCTTCGAGGCGGCTCCGCCCGCGCCCGCCCCCGCGCCCGCCTCCTCCGGGCAGCACCACGACTTCCTCTCCGACCTCTTCTCCGACGACTACGGGGGCAAGAACTGCAAGAAGGCATCCGAGTACGGCTACGTGAGCCTGGGGCGCCTGGGGGCCGCCAAGGGCGCACTACACCCCGGCTGCTTCGCGCCCCTGCACCCGCCGCCCCCACCGCCGCCGCCGCAGCCCGCCGAGCTCAAGGCGGAGCCGGGCTTCGAGCCCGCGGACTGCAAGCGGAAGGAGGAGGCCGGAGCGCCGGGCGGCGGTGCCGCAGGCATGGCGGCTGGCTTCCCGTACGCGCTGCGCGCCTACCTCGGCTACCAGGCGGTGCCGAGCGGCAGCAGCGGGAGCCTGTCCACGTCCTCGTCGTCCAGCCCGCCCGGCACGCCGAGCCCCGCCGACGCCAAGGCGCCCCCGGCCGCCTGCTATGCGGGGGCGGCGCCGGCGCCCTCGCAGGTCAAGAGCAAGGCCAAGAAGACAGTGGACAAGCACAGCGACGAGTATAAGATCCGGCGCGAGCGCAACAACATCGCGGTGCGCAAGAGCCGCGACAAGGCCAAGATGCGCAACCTGGAGACGCAGCACAAGGTCCTGGAGCTCACGGCCGAGAACGAGCGGCTCCAGAAGAAGGTGGAGCAGCTGTCGCGCGAGCTCAGCACCCTGCGGAACTTGTTCAAGCAGCTGCCCGAGCCCCTGCTCGCCTCCTCCGGCCACTGCTAGCGCGGCCCCCGCGCGCGTCCCCCTGCCGGCCGGCCTCCGCGCTGCCGGGCGCGCCGCGGCCGCGGAGACTCCGGGAAGCGCCCGCGCTCCCGCCCCCGCCCCTGGTGGCGCCGGCAAAACTTTGGCACTGGGGCACTTGGCAGCGCGGGGAGCTCGTCGGTAATTTTAATATTTTATTATATATATATCTATATTTTTGTCCAAACCAACCGCACATGCAGATGGGGCGCCCGCCCGTGGTGTTATTTAAAGAAGAAATGTCTATGTGTACAGATGAATGATAAACTCTGCCTCTCCCCCTGCCTCCTCTCCAGGCGCCGGCGGGCGGGCCGGTTTCGAAGTTGATGCAATCGGTTTAAACATGGCTGAACGCGTGTGTACACGGGACTGACGCAACCCACGTGTAACTGTCAGCCGGGCCCTGAGTAATCGCTCAAAGATGTTCCTACGGGGTTGTTGATGTTGTGTTGTTGTTGTTGTTGTTGTTTTTTGGTCTTTTTTTTTTTTTTTGTATTATAAAAAATAATCTATTTCTATGAGAAAAGAGGCGTCTGTATATTTGGGAATCTTTTCCGTTTCAAGCATTAAGAACCCTTTAATAAACTTTTTTTTTTTTTTAATTTTAGAATGGTTAAAGGCCTTTTGGGGGCAGTAGTTGGCTTTTGATTTTTTTTTCTTTATTTTTGATTTCTATGATTTTATATTTGCTTTCCTCGAGTCGGGGGGGGGGGGGGTTTTTTGTGTTGGGGGGGGCCTGTTAATTTTGGCATTTTTGGTGGTTGGGGGGGGGTGTTACAGCTGTTTCTTTTTCCTCCCCTCCTCTGCTACTCCCTCCATGGTCTGTGCTTGGAGATGGGGGTGCCAGGCTTGTGGGGGGGAGGCAGAGGAGTGCTGGGTCAGCCTCTCAGAGTGACTCAGCGCCCTTGGGTGCTGAGGAGGAGTGACTGGGAACCCTGCTTGGGGAGAGGTCTGGGGCCGCCGGCTGGTCCCGAGTGCCAGGCTTGGGTTCAGGGGGGTCTCTGTGACCTCTGTACAGTGTTTGGGGATCGGGCCAGTAGGCCACATTATGTAGGAGAAGAGGGTACAGGTCTTGGTTCTGTTGAGCCCAAGTTGGGGCAGAGTCTTTTTGGTGAGTGTAGTTGGGCGGGCTGTTTAAAAAATACTTTGTGTGTATATATTTATTTTAAGAGGAGCCTGGGTGTGTGGGCGAGCTTGTGTTTGTGTGTCCCTGGCCTGCGGGAGGGGAGAAGCTGGGCCAGGTGGAGGGAGGTGGGGGAAGGGTTCCTACATTTCCTTTCCCCTTCCTTGGGGCGGGAGGTTTACCAGCTTGCCTTCTTTGCCCAGGTGTGGACACCCAAGTTCCAGCCTTACGTGCTTGCTCGTGGTGGCTGAGCCCGGTTTGAACCTGGGACCACTGTCTCTGATTCCCTGGGACAGAAGGGACCTCTGGCGAGTCTTCTGCTTCTCTGCCCCCTGATACCCTCCTACCCCTCTGCACTGCACCCCCACGGCCCTTCCAGCCCTGGGCAGCACTCCTGAGAGCTGAGGATGGACACGGAGGGCTTAGTGTGGGTACACGTTCGGCATCCCGCCGGGCCTGGCACACAGGAGGTATTATATAAGCGTTTGCTCTTGTTATTATTTTTTGCTGGGAGGTTCCTGGCATTTGGCAACCAGTCTTCAGTGTAGCGAGAGTGTGGTGAGTGCCTACCAGGGGTCGGGTGTCCAGTAAGTCCTGGACCTAATGCATTGCATGTAAGCCTCCCAACAACCTTGGCACAGGTGGGTACGATAGGCCAGTTTTTAGAGCCATGGAACAGACTTTTGTTACATCCCTAACGGTACGAAAATGGTTTGGGGTTCCCCTGTCCTAGGAATTCAGGGGTGGGGTCAGATGGGTGCCTCAGAGAGTGGTTTGCCAAGGGCCTGGGACAGCCTGGGGTAAGGAGACAGCTGCTGGTATGGTGGTTTTAGAAGAGGACATGCTTTTCCCCTCCTTTTCCCTCTGGGGGCCTGGATGTGCTTTTGCTGTGGGAGCCTCGGATAAGGGGGGCAGAGATAACAGCTCCTACAGTCAAGGAGCTGAGGGGCCAGGCAAACTCCACCCCTCTAACCCCAACCTTTTGTTTGTGGCACGGGGGCTGGACGGGCACTGGGCACAGAAAATCTCACTTTGGTCCTGGGCCTCCATTGTCCCTCCCACTCCCCAGCAGGTCTCCTCTCTGTCCTGGCTGGGCGGGTGACTGGTTGGATCCCTGGGCCCACCAAGTCAGTCAAGTACCAGCAGCAGCACCTGGGCTCAAGGGCAAAGGCTGGGAGCCCGATGCCAGGGAGGGAGGGGGCTCAGTCCTGCTGTGGGTGGGGAGGTCATGATTCAGAAATGCATCTTCCCTATCCCACTCTCCTCTTTATCACTGAGAGTTGGCTGGTGGCTGCTGCTCCAAGGTGAGAGGGGAGCCGCCCAGCCACATGGTGACCCCAGGCTTCCTTTTCTTGAGCACTGTCTTGGAGCCCTTTCCACGCTCACATCTGGATATAATCTCCAGAAACACTCCAGGGAAGGTGTAATACCCATTTTATAAAAGTAAACTGCGGCCCACAAGAAGTGGGGTTAGTGCTCAAGGAATGAGGTGAAGCCAGTTTCAGAGTTGGGTCTGACCCCTAGGTCTCTGAGGAAAGCTTGGCGTCGAGAGCCTCTTGTGATCCTAGCCTCTTTCCCCAGTCCTGAGCCCTGCCTGATGACTCCTTGCCTGGCCCCAAGTTCAGGTACCCCCAATGCCAGAGTTAAGTGACTTGCACACAGTTTCATAATTTGGAAGCCAAAGTTAGGGGACTTCACCCTGAGCCCATCTGAAGAAGGTTGGGAAAAAGCAGGTTGAGGGCTCTGCTGGTGGTCTGGGTGGCCTGGTGCAGGAGTGCTGTGGACAGAGCTGTGCCCAAAGGACTCTGGGAGATGTCATAGGTGAGGAACAGCCACTTCATGGATCACAAGGCTAGGAGGACTAAAGGCTTACAGGGAGGAGGGAGGAAGCCATTCACAAGTCAGAAAACAAGGGAGTAGGCTGGGGGATGTGGGGGCAGGAGGCCAGAGACGAGCCTCGAGGAATAGTAACAACAGCGTGTGTGAGTTCGGTCCTTACGATGGGGAAAGTGCCACTCCAAGGCCTTGGCTCAGATGGACTTGCTGGATCCTTCTCTCTGCCCAAGAAGGCTGATTATGTTAACCACAGACCCATTTAGTGGGATTGACCACTGAGGCTAGCTGGGAGCCCCAACCAGTGTTTGCTTAGGACAGGAGAGTTGACGAAACACATTCATACCTCCCAATCTTAGGCAGTTGTCCCACAGCCTGGTGATTTCACCAGGGAGAAAAGTGGGTGTCCAGAGTGAAAGCTGGAGACACTGCTGGCTGCTTGCCAGTTGAATTACCCTGGCTGCCTCTTGGAGGCTGTGGCTTTGGTGATGGGCATTTTCCTGCCAAGCAGATAGGCTCAGAGAGGGGAAGGGACCTGTCCAAGGTGGCACAACTGAGAATGTGTGAGTTGGGGTAGGAAAGAGAAGGGAGTCTCCTCCGTGGAAACACTTAAAGGTGTCCTCCTCCCCCGGAGTCCCTGGGACCATTTTGTCTTTGTTTCTGAGATAATTATCTGTCCAGTTACTTTTTCCATTTATTTGGCAAGCATTTGCTCAGCACCTTTTGGGTGCCAGGCCCAATGCTTGGGGCTGGGGACATGGTGACCAAGACAGAGGTGATGGTTTATAGGGAGAGGCAGACACTAAGTGTCCACTAACTAGAACAAAGTAATGACAGGTGGGGACAAGGGCTCTGAAGGAAGGAAAGTGGGGCAGGGAGTGGCTGGGAGGTCCAGGAAGGCCTCATAGGAGGCGGCATTCAGGCAGACATCTGAGCCAGGTGAGGTGTGAGGGGGACGGGCCTTGGTTTATTGGGCATGCGCATGCTGTGCTGGGTGTTATGGTGTTTTATATGGCTTTTAGTCCTACAGTAACCCAATGACTTAAGAGCTGTTTATCATTCCTCTTCCTCAGTTGGGGAAACCAAGGCACAGAGAGACGGAGTCACTGTCCCAACAGCTGATGAGTGACTTGTGTGACAATTGAATTCATGTCTTACCTTTGAACCTGAGAATCTTTCTCTTCCTGTCTCTGCCTGTGGCCCCAGATTTGTCATTTGCTCTGTTTTCCTGTCCTGCTCCCCTCCCCCATCCTTTCCTGGCCTTCTAGGTGACCCCTGAGGGAGTCCCAGCAGTTCCAGCTGTCCATTTGGCTGTCCCTCCTTGAGGGTGTCCAATCTTGTGTTGGCTGTGGCCATGTGCACGGGAGTGATGGAGGCTGGGGCTGCTGGGGAGACTTGGAGCTTCCGGGGTCCCCACCTGTCAGAGTTCGAGCCCCTCCTGGGTATCCTCGAGGCCGAGGCGGGGGGGGACCTGAGGCCCTGAGAGGGGATATTACCTGCCCAGAAAATAGAATGGATATTAGAATCTGTACCTGTGTGAGCCCCAAGCTTAGCCATCACTGCACTCTGGGGGGACAGATGGACAAACCTCGATTTTACAGCCTTTGAGGGTTAAGATGCTCGGGCCAAAAAAAAAAAAAAAAAAGTTCTGAGCTTTGTCCCTTACTTGCTGGATGACTCTGGGCAAGATGCTTGACCTCCTTGGTCCTGGGTATATAGTCACGTACTTAGTCAGTCAAGCAAGCACCTACTGTGGGCTGGTACAATCTCTGGGCTTCTGGAGTTGACACTCTGGTGTGGGAGAAAGAAGAAAATGAAGGCGCAGGGGAGTGGTAGATGGGGACAAGGGGTGGGTGTTTCGAGAGCATTCCAGGCAGAAGGAGGAGCAAATGCAAAGGCCCTGAGATAGGACGGAGCTCAGTGTGCTGGGAAAGAGCAAGGAGCTGGCCTAGGGTTTGAGGGAGCCAGGGGCGACATGGAGAGAGGAGAACCGAGGGGTGGTGGGGTCCCTCACACACAGCCGTGGAGGCCAGCATGAGGCTGATGGAGGTTGTTTGGAGGAGGAATGAGTGGGTGTCCCTGGCAGGGGCTGGCACCTGGAAAGCCCTTGACAAGTTTGTTGATGGGATGGAACAGGCCCGTCAGCCTCAGAAGGAGGCAAAGTGCAGTGGGTGAAGGGCATAGGAGGCCTCCTGCCCGGGGCCCAGGAGATCTCATGGGTGAGCAGCCTCTGACCCAGGGCCTGGAGCCACAGTGAGCTGTTCACCAGGCAGGAATGAGGGGAAGGGCATGCCAGGAAGGGGTACCGGAGGAGCAAAGGCGGGGAGCCAAGAGGGGGAGAGTTCCTTGGGAAGCTCTGACTGCAGAGGAGAGAGCACGGGGAGGGGGACGTGGGCCAGAGGGGAAGAAGGCCAGGCTGGAGAGGGAAGTGGGGCCTGGTCTCCCTGAGGCCTCTGGGATGGGAGTCTTGGGGGGGTATGCAGGAGGCTGGACCCCAGGAGAGGTGTTTTCCTTTTTCTCTGATTTCCCAAGCAATGCACGATCCTGGTGGGAGGGTTGGAGAAGGCAGGGCATCAATAAAAGAAGGAGACGGAAAATTGTCCATCATTCCACTACCGGGAAATAAACCCCATTAACACTTGCTATGTGGCCTTGGACAAGTCACTTTACCTCTCTGGCCTCGGTTTCCGTGTTCGTAAAATGGAACAGTAGTACCTGTCTCGTAAGGTCGTTGTGAGGAATTCACACGTGAATCCATCAACGTGTTCAGAGCAGTGCGAGGGCGCAGTGAGCGTCAGCCGTCATCGTCATTAGTAACAATCTCGTGACCGTTTTGGTGGGTTAAGAGCTCTGGCGCTGGAATTTGGCTCCCTACATTCTAGTTCTGAAACCCCCACTTCCTGGCTGTGTGATTCAGGGCAAGTGACGGCATCTTGGTGTCCCTCCGTACTCCCTCTCTGTGCTAAGAAGATAATGAAGTTCCTCATGGTGTTCTGGAAAGATCTGACAGGTAAATCCATGCAGGGCAATGGGAGCGTGAGTTCTGTTTGCAGTTCTTTCTTCCCAGAATTGTCACTTCATGTGTATTTTTTTCTTCATCCTCGCTAACATTGCCTATTTGATAGTCGCTCCCTCCTTCCTTAGCAGTGGGACCCTCTAGTGTTGGGGGCAGGTAAGAGACTACATTTCCCAGATTGTCTTGCAGCAAGGGATGACTAATGAGTATAAACAAAAGTTTAGGTGAGGTTTCCAGGAAAGCTCTGGGGGTGGGGGGGGTTGCTGATTCAGCTACGAGGTACAGTTCCTTTTGCCTCCTTCCTCTGCACCCTTTCCATGCCCCCCACCCCCCACTTCTTCCTACTTTCTGCCTGGAGCTCAGATACGATGGCTGGAGCTTCAGGGGCTACCTTGAACCATGTGGCAAACATGGAAGCATGGAAGCCACCTACTGGGGGTGATGAATCTAGAAGATAAACATCACATGGGTTCCTGATGGTAGTGCAGCAGCCACACCGGTCTTTGCCTGCCTTGCTCTGGACTTACTTATATGATATAAAAAATAAAAATAAAAACAATCTTACAGAGGTCTCTGTCATTTTGGCTCCGTGTCACTGGCAACTGAAGATATTTCTAACTGACACATTTGCCTGAGTGGAATCAACTTGTGTGGAATGGACAGACTCTCTTTTGCTAAGCCCAGCAAGGTCGAATCCTGGCCCCAGTACCCTCTACATGCAAACCACCAAGGAGGTCCTCAGTTTGGAAGCAGAGAGGGGCAGTCCCTGCTGCACAGCTCACAGAGCATGGGGAGGCGGTGCCAGGATCCGACACCCCACACCACCCTGAATAACCCCTCCGCCTCGTGCTGCCGCTGCCACCACCTGCTCCAGCGAGCCCGTAGCCTGCCGGGCCTGGGAGGCACCTTTGCTAGCCTGTCTGGGGCCAACGCAGCTGGGATCTCTATGGCGTGAGTCTGGAGGCCAGGGAGCCAGGCTGGGGAAGCTTTTATTTTTATAGCTGTCACCAGATCCGTGCCTCACAGGCCCTAGCCCTGGAGCCCTGGCGAGGACGGAGGAGGTCAGGGAGGAGGAAGGCTCCTCAGGGAAACTGGTGGGTGTGGATCAGTAGGCCCTGGAAGAGAGAACACTGGGGCAGGAGTCGGGACTGCCAGGACTGCCTGACTCAAGCCAGATCTCAGTCCTCATGCTGAAACAGGGCTGGTCATCGAGCGCACCTTGCTTGTGCTCCTGGGGGCTGGTGAGGGACATACAGATAATGGGGACCCTTTCCTTTCTTTAGTCTTGAAAGTCAAGCGCAGAGCATTAGCTAACCCCTCCTTTTGGTTCTGAAGATGCTACCAGTCCTTGCAAAGCCCACATTGCACTTTTGTTTTATCTCCCCGCTTCATTTCAGCTACCCACATCCACCCCCCCACACTTCTCACGGCCCCCACCCCACTGGGGTTGATATCTGTCCTTATATACATGCGTCTTACTGTTTCACGTCTCTTTGCTGAAATACGCACACACAGGAAAGAGCACACGACATAGGCAGATGGCTCAGTGGTTTTTCCCTGCGTAGACTCACCGGTGGAATCAGCATGCAGATCAAGAGACAGGCCATTCCAGCAGCACAAAAACCCCTTCTAGTACCTGTACCCCTTCTAGTTACAGCCACTCCCATCACCACCTAAGTGGAGAAAGGAGAAATCATTATCCTGATTTCTAACAGCAGTCTTGCCTGTTTGTTTTTTTAGAGAGGAAGAGAGAGAGGGGTAGAGGGAGGGGCAGAGAGAGAATCTTAAGCAGGCTCTACACCCAGAACAGAGCCAGACATGAGGCTCCATCCCACAACCCTGAGATCATGACCTGAGCCAAAATCAAGTCAGACACTTAACTGACTAAGGCACCCAGGCATCCGCAGTTTGCCTGTTTCTACACTTTATATAGATGGATACACAGGGTATGCATTCATTTGTGTCTGATTTTTTTTAAAGATTTTATTTATTTATTTGACAGATAGAGATCATAAGTAGGCAGAGAGGCAGGCAGAGAGAGAGGAGGAAGCAGGCTCCCTGCTGAGCAGAGAGCCTGATGTAGGGCTTGATCCCAGGACCCTGGGATCATGACCTGAGCCGAAGGCAGAGACTTTAACCCCCTTAGCCACCCAGGCGCCCCGTGTCTGATTTTTTTTAAAGATTTTATTTATTTATTTGACAGAGATCACAAGTAGGCAGAGAGGCAGGCAGAGAGGGAGAGAGGGGGAAGCAGGCTCCCCGCTGAGCAGAGAGCCCAATGTGGGCCTCAATCCCAGGACCCTGAGATCATGACCTGAGCAGAAGGCAGAGGCTTTAACCCACTGAGCCACTCAGGCACCCTGTATCTGATTTCTTTTACTCAGTATTGTAACTGTAACATTAATCCAAATTGCATGTATCAAGGTTTGTTCCTTTTCCTTACTGCCTAGAATCCTACTGCATGATGTACCGCAACTTGTTTACCCATTTTATTACTGAGAGACACTTAGGTTGTTTCTAGCTTTTGACTCTTTGGAATTGGGCTGTGATGAACATTATAGAATACATGTCCTTTGGTGAACGTAGGTACACATAGTACACATAGGAAATGCTGTGAGGATGTGAATTCCTAGTAATGGTATTTAACCCTAGATCTTTTTTAAAAATTAATTAAAAAAATTTTTTTGTTAACATATAATGTATTATTAGCCCCAGGGTTACATGTCTATGAATCACCAGGTTTACACACTTCACAGCACTCACCATCGCCCATACCCTCCCCAATGTCCGTAATCCCACCACCCTCTCCCTACCCTCCTCTCCCTGGGAACCCTCAGTTTGTTTTGTGAGATTAAGAGTCTCTTATGGTTTGTCTCCCTCCCAATCCCATCTTGTTTCATTTATTTCTTACCTACCTTGCCTCTCGACTTCCTCATATCAGGGAGATCATATGATAATTGTCTTTCTCTGATTGACTTATTTCACTCAGCCTAATACCCTCTAGTTCCATCCATGTCATTACAAATGGCAAGATTTCATTTCTTTTGATGGTTGTGTAGTATTTCATTGTATGTATGTATGTGTGTGTGTGTGTGTGTGTGTGTATCACATCTTCTTTATCCATTCATCTGTTGATGGACATCTAGGTTCTTTCCATGGTTTGGCTATTGTGGACATTGCTGCTATAAACATTCGTAACCCTAGATCTTATTCTTACTTTTTTTCAATTTAAACTTTTTTTCTTAGTCTGTTTGGGCGCTATAAGTTTTGAGTGCTGTAAGCTGAGTGGCTTGGAAACAACAGAATTTTATCTCTCACACTCTGAATACTGAGAAGTCCAGGATCAGTTGGTGGCAGATACGCTGTCTGGTGAGGACCTGCTTTCTGATTCTTATATGCTGGGTCCTCACATGGTGGAAGGGGTGAGAGAGGTCTCTGGGGTCCCTTTTATCAGGGCACTAAACCCACTCATGAAATAACCCTCACACTGGGTTATTTCAACGTATGAATTTGGAGGACACGAACATTCAGTCTCTAGCCTTTTTTGTTTTGAAAAAGATGTCACATATATAGAAATGTTATAAAAACAGTATAAGGAACACCTTTTCCCCTGAATTATTTAAGAAAGAATAGGAGCACCTGGGTGGCTCAGCCAGTTAAGCATCAGACTCTTGATTTTGCCTCGGGTTGTGATCTCAAGGGTGGTGAGATCGAGTCCTGCTCCGGGCTCCGTGCTCAGTGGGGAGTCTGCTTGGGATTCTCGATCTCTCCCTCTCCCTCTGCCCCTCCTCCTACCTCTCCCTCTCCTAAATAAATAAATAGTTAACCTGTTGCCTTATCACCCCCTGATA
>NW_022631059.1:10771438-10876647 GCF_010015895.1 Lontra canadensis | reverse complement strand
CTTTGATATATATATATATATATATATATATATATATATATATATATATCTCCTACAAACAGGGCCAATTTCTGTATAACCACAGTATAACCATCAGAATCAGGAAATTAACACAGCTCATTACCGCCATCTCCTTGAACCCATTTAGCTTTCATCAGCTGCCCTAACTATGTGTGCTGAAAGGGTCCAGTTCAGAATCACGTGTTGCATTTCGTTGCCGTGTCTCTTTAGTCTCCTTTGATCTAGAACAGCTCCTCAGTCTTTCCTTGACGTTAGTGACCTTGACATTTTGGAGAATGATAGGCCAGCTCGTCTGTGGCATGTTTATCTGTTGTTTCCATACAGGTTATGCCCGAGTCTTCTGCAGGTAAATCACACACTTGATGCTCTGTTCTTCTCTTCAGCCCGTTATCCGTGCTGTTCACTTTCCCTGCCCCCTCCCCCCGTTTTACTGAAATATAATTGACATATAACATCGTATAAGTTTAAGGAGTTCAACATCATGACTTGGTAGATGTATATATTAGGAAATGATCACCACAGTAAGTCTGGTGAACATCTATCACCTCATGTGGTTACAGTTTTTCCCCTTGTGATGACATTGATGATGTTCACTTTGATTATTTGACTGAAAGCGCTCTGCCAGTCTTCACAGCTGTAAAATTACTACCCGCCTTTGCAATAGTAAGGGTTTGAGGGGAGGTTACGAGCCCCTTCTAGCTGGCTTCTGTGCCCTTCTGACATGTCCCCCTCATTCTCTGAGTACTTCCTTATTTTCTGGCACGAGGACCTCTAGGTGCTCCAGTTCATCTCCTGTCCTCCCTGCCCCAGCCCTGGAATCGGCCATTTCTCCAAGGACACCTGGCTCCTTCCGGTGGGGACTGGTCTCAGCACAAAGGGTGCTCATTGCTGCCGGGTGTCACCGCTCCCTCTCTAAGACCGAGTGTGTGTATGCACATGGACCTACACTTACATCTGTAGCGTTTCTGTATCTGATTATCTGTCTTCTATCTTCTGTCTTCTGTGTACCATCTATTTAGAAAATTACGAGGTGACACGGATAATTCTGCTTCTCACCCAGTGGCCCAGAGTTTCCTCTAATTTTCTCTTTCCGTGTTTGGAACTATCTTTCCCATCAGTGAGAAGAATGTTACCTTTCATTACTCTTAATTTTTATTTATGTATTTATTTTTGAGAGGCAGCAGGAGAGAGACTGCGCATGAGCACAAGCAGGGGTGGGTGGGGGAGAGGCAGGGGGAGAAGCAGACTCTCCGCTGGGCAGGGAGCCTGGTGCAGGACTCGATCCCAGGACCCTGGGATCATGACCTGAGCTGAAGGTAGACGCTTAACTGACTCAGCCACCCAGGCATCCCAGCTTTCATTATTCTTAATGTATATGCTTATCTAGTTAATCCCCATATGTTACCAGTTTCCTGTTTCGGCATCATACTCCCTGCTCTGCCCACTCCCACCTGGCCCGGTGGGATGCCCTCCTCACTCTGCTCTGGCCCCCAAACTGTGCCACGTTTCTTCTGGATGTTCTAAGTTCAACTACCCCATGGAATTTACACATTTTTATTTTAATGTTTTGTTTAATTTGAATATATACTCCCTGCTCATTGTCCAAAATTCAGATGGTATGAAAGGGTTTACAGTGAAAAGCTGGCCTTCTGCCCTTGTGGCCCCCACATTTCCCTTCCCTTCCTGAGGGTTTTTCTTGTTGTGGGTGGTTTGTGCTAGCATGCAGGCACGGGCCCACACGTGATGGCCACACATGTCCCACGTTGCAGCACTGTCCACTGGTCTCCACTTTGCCTTTTTTTTTTTTTTTAAGATTTTATTTATTTGACACAGAGAGAGAAAGATCACAAGTAGTCAGAGAGGCAGGCAAAGAGAGAAGGGGAAGCAGGCTCCCCGCTGAGCAGAGAGCCCGATGTGGGGCTGGATCCCAGGACCCTGAGATCACGACCTGAGCTGAAGGCAGAGGCTTAACCCACTGAGCCATCCAGGCGCCCCCTCCACTTTGCATTCTTCATTCAACAACGTATCCTGGAGGTTGCTCGTGTTGGCACTGCAGAGCTGCCTCACTCTTTTTTGTTTTTATTTAAAAAATTTTTTTTTGCCTTGTTTTAATTTTGTTGAAAGACTTATTTATTTGAGAGAGAGAGAGAGAGAGAGAGGGCGGGGCAGGGGAGGGGAGGAGGGAGAGGGAGAGAGAACCTCAAGCAGACTCCCCGCTGAGCACAGAGCCCAACGTGGGGCTCCCTGTCATGGCCCTGAGATCATGACCTGAGCCAAAACCAAGAGTCAGCCACTTAGCTGACTGCATCACCCAGTTGTCCCTCAACTCATCCCTTTTCACGATCACACAATATTCCATTGCATGGAGGCCCCAGAATTATTTTCCTTTCGATGGCCATTGAGGTTGTTGCCAGCCCTTTCCCAGCTTGCACAACGCTCCACTGGACAACAATTATCAAACAGGTCACATTTGGCGTGAAGGCGACATAGATTCCTGGGACACCGTATTAGAGACGTCTTTTAGAGATGTCTCCACATGCTCTCTGACCCTCTGAATGACTCCTTTTTGCTCGATCCCAGTGTGCCTCTGTGTGTAGCTGCCTCACGGTCATGATCGGTTCCCACGAATTCCCAACATTCCCACGAATATTGCCACGGCCACAACCACCACAATGACAGACACCATCGAATGTTCCTCTGTCGCCATTAGCTGGTCTGGACACTGAGAGGGAATTCGGGGAGAGTGTTACTGATGAATGAACTGAGGTTGACTCTCCACAGTCCCCCTGCCAGTGTCCCACAGTTTCCCTTACTGCTCTTTGTTCCTTCACCATCTTCCTGTCAGTCTCACGAGTCCAATGGGCAAGTGTTCACATCTCAGCTTTGTCACTTAGATATTTGGTCTAAGTGGCCTCTCCCTCCTGGGCCTGTTTCCTCATCTGTGCATTGTGTCTTGTCCCATCCCTGACTACCGTGCTGTGTGGAACTTGGTGGAAAGAAAGCCCTTGGTGGAAAGAAAACAAAAGGGTCCCATTCCGTTAGGGTCCCCAGGCTTTTGTGGCACAAGTTTCTACTTCAGGTTTAGGTTTAGGGACACAGTCGCACTTAGTGAGAGGGAGCGGACTAGCCTGGAGAGGACCAGGGGGTGAGGAGACTTGAGCTGGGATTCTTAGGTCCCAAGAAGAGTTGTAACCAGGTTTTTGATTTTGTAATATTTGAAGGGGAAATGCTAATGTAGATGGGAACTGGTTTCCATTCCTTCATTATTCATTCATTCATTCATTCATTCATTCCTTCCTTCTTTCATGTTTGTCTTCATAGCTTGGGACTTTAGGTAGGCAAGTAACTTCATTTTTCTGTGCCCGTGTTCCCTCTTCTGCAACATGGGGATAGATGAAATAAGATGACGCATACACAGTGCTTGAATGGTGCCTGGCATAGTAAATGCTCAATAATATCAATTATCCTCACAATTCGTTCTTTTTTAAAAAAGATTTTTATTTATTTATTTGATGGAAAAAGACACAGCGAGAGAGGGAACACAAGCAGGGGGAGTGGGAGAAGCAGGCTCCCCGCTCTTCAGGGAGCTCTATGTGGGGCTCAATCCCAGGACCCTGGGATCGTGACCTGAGCCGAAGGCAGATGCTTAATGACTGAGCCACCCAGGCACCCCACAATTCATTCTTTTTTTCAACAAATCATTTATTGGGAATCTGCTACACCCTAGACTTTGTTGTCTGTCTCTTTACCTGGAACTAGAAGCATGTGGAACCTCAGATTCTGTAAAATCAGAGCCCAGAAAAGATGCAGGATCTCAGGCCATAACCACCCCCCACCCAGCCATCTGGCTGCAGGGGGCGGGAGGATGGTCTAAGATACCCCATTCCCTGCGGTTTTCTGGCCAGGGATCCTGACACCCCTGTAAGCCCCGCCCCTTGGCTCCCCAGACCTTGGGACAGCCGTAGACCTTCTCCAGCAGTGCTGATTGGAACTCTTGCGGACTCAGAACAAAAACAGACTTGGGTAGCAAAACCCTTTTTGTTAAAGGAGGATTCTCCTTAAGGTCCAGATGCTGCTGAAGGCCCAAGCGGCCTTTCCTTTGCAGCCAGCTGAGCTCTGGGAGAAAGCTGGCATTGGGACGCCTGGGTGGCTCAGTCGGTGAAGCGTCTGCCTTCGGCTCAGGTCATGATCTCAGGGTCCTGGGATCAAGTCTCGAGCCAGGCTCCCTGCTCAGAGGGAAGCCTGCTTCTCCCTCTGCTTCTGCCTCCTCCGGCTTGCTCAGGCTCTCTCTCTTTCTCCTTGCTCTCTCTCTCTTTCCAATAAATAAATAAATAAGTATAATCTATGAAAGTGGGCAGGGTGAGTTGGCCAGGGCCTCACCCCTGCTGTTGTTAGTTTAGTGTAAACCAGGGCTTCTCGACCTTGGCACCACTGGCATTTAGGACAGGATCATTCCTTTTTGGGGGGTGTATTTATTTGGGGGAGGGTGTAGGGGAAGAAGGAGAGAGAGTCTCAAGCAGACTCTGCAGTCAGCTCTGCAGAGGGCTCGATCTCATGACCCCGAGATCATGACCTGAGCTGAAACCAAGAGTCGGGTGCCTGACTGACTGCACCACCCAGGTGCCCCAGGACGGGATCAGTCTTTGTTGTGGGACACAGTCTTGTGCCTTTGCAGGTTCCCTGCCTTTATGCACTAGATGTCAGCAGCACCCCCTCATCCAACCCCTAGTTGTGACAATAACAAATATGTCTCCAGACATTGTCAAGGGTCCCCTGGGGGTACAAAGTCACCCTCAGTTGGAAATCCCTGGTGTGGAGGATCCAACAGCTGGGCAGAGCTGGGTGGCTTGCCCTGTGGCATTGGGGAAGCCCTCTGCACTCTCAGGGCCTCAGGTCCCCACTGCTTAGTTAGGGGATCAGGCAGAGCCAGCATTAGGGGGCCTCCAGCCTGGTCTGCCAAGAATTTTTGCTCTTCTGCATCCCTGTCTCTCTTTGCATCCTAGTTGCAAGTTCTAGGAGGCAGGGCGAGGACTGGGGCCCCGGGGGTAGGTCTGGATGGGGCCAGCCCCGTGTTTGTTCTTTATTCCATGCCTGGCCCGCCCTCCAAATGCAGGAGAGATAATAAGTACAAATCTGGGCCTTGGGCTCTGTCTCCTTGAATCCTTGTAACAGCTCTGGGAGGCAGGAGCTTTTGTTCTCCCCATTTTCCAGCAGCAGGACAGAGCGCAACCGCGTGCCACCCTACTCGGCACACCAGAACACACCATCACTTCTGTGAGGTCTGTGCAGAGAGGCGTGACCGGAATCTAGCCATGAGGAAACCTCAGGCAAATCCAAAGTAAAGGGCAAGTTACAAAGAGGCTGGCCTGTCATCCTCAAAATTGCCAAGGACAAGAGAAAGGCCATGGAAGACTGAGGAGCTGTTGAGAGAGCCCGATACAACCGGAGGAAGTGAGGTGTGGTCCTGGACCGGAAAGAAATCATAAAGACCTTCTTGGGGACCATTATGGAATGTCGAATACGACATGTGGGTTTGAGGGTGGTGTTGTATCGATGGTAAGTGTCATGAGTTTGTGTATTGTGTGTGTGTAGTGGGGGTCGGGGGCCAGGAGATCCATGCCGGAGGGTTTGCGGAATCAAAGGACATCACATCCACAGCTGACTTTTCATCATTCAGGACAAGAGAGAAACATAAATAGAGGGGAAATGATGAAGTGGGACAGAACATAAATAATCTGGGCAAAGGAGATCCCGGAGTTCCTTATAACTCCCATAATTTTTCTGTAAGTTCAGAAGTTGTGCGACAGTCAGTTGAAAAGCAAATCAAAACATTTGACCTCCAAGAAACCCAAGAGAAATGAAAATATATGTCCACCAAAGAGACCTGCAAGCATGTTCATGGGAGTTTTATTTATAATAGCCCCAAGCTGGACACAGCCCAGATGTCTTTCAGCACGTGAGAAGATCAACAAATTGTGGGTCATCTATAAAGGGACTACTATGCTGCGGTGGCGGTGGGTGAGCTATGGAGTCCTGCACACGATGACTGAACGGAGAGCACAGTGGCCAAGGGACCGAAGCCAGACACAAAAGACCACGTACCCTGTGATCGCTCTGATAGAAAGTTCCGGGCCATGTCTGATGAATCCAGAAGTCACAACAGTGGTTCCTTCTGTAGCTGGAGGAGTTTCACTGCTCGGGAAGGGGCCTTCGGGGCTGCTGCTAAGTTTCTGTCTTGACCTGGGTGGTAGTGATATGGATTTATACACACGTGACTAAATACTCATTGAGATAAAAACTCAGCGAGACAGATTCCCTCTCGGTATTTACAGATGTTAAACTCAAAATCAGAGTAAAAAAAGAAAAAAAATTTAAGATGCACATCAGACACAGGGGAATGAGGTGGGGTTGAAGGGAATAAATAAAACCGGTGTGGGGCCCTGCATGACAATGCAGACAGCATGTCAGGAACTGGGAAGTTGGAGGGGCGCCTGGGGGGCTCAGTCCTTAAGCGTCTGCCTTGGGCTCAGGTCGTGATCCCAGGGTCCTGGGATTGAGCCCCGCTTTGGGCTCCCTGCTCAGCAGGAGGTCTGCTTCTCCCTCTCCCTCTGCCCCTCCCTTTCTCTATCTCTCCACTCTCTCAAATAAATAAAATCTTAGAAAAAGGAATTGAGAAGTTGGATAACTCAGCCCTTCGTACCTGAGTTCAAAAGGAAAAACAGAAAAGGACAAAAGTGCTCAGAGAGGGGGATTACCCTGCCTGAGGTCACACAGCTGGTGGGTCGCAGAGGCAGGATTTGAACTTGGGGCTGGATGACCCTGCGGTGTGCTCCTTACCCAGTGCTCTGGCCTGGACTCACTGGCTGGACAGCCCTGTTTGGCTCCCAGAGGCTTCCCCGGGGCCTGGCAGGGATGGCGAAACCACTGCCTGGTGAAGGCCATTCCAGCCCAGCGCTCAAGACTCCAAGTGGGGCCAGCAGGCAGTAGGACGGAGGTCGGCCCGGGCAGCAGCTCAAATCACCAGAGCCTCACTCCCTAGTCTGGAGCAGCCCTGCCAGCCTTGCCTGCCTCCTATTGTCCTTTGCCTTCCTTCCTGGGCCAGTGTGTGGGCTCTGGAGCTCCACAGCCTTCGGTGTGAATCTCCGCTCTTCTTCCATCTGGCTGTGTGACCTGCGGTGAGTGGCTTTCCACCGTGTGCCTCAGTTTCCACTTCCAGAGCCTGCCCATGAGAGCAGATACCTAATGGTGTTGGTGGGCATTGTGCTCAAAACTTGACTTATGCCTTCACACACTGACTACTCAGAGAGGGTACCTGCTATTGTTTATTTCTACATGTGGGGAGGGGGGAGCCTCTGTTGCCCTCAGGCCTCTCAAACACCTACATGTTAAGACAGCTGGCATGGGATGGAAAGTTCTAGAGAAAGGAGCTTTCAGACTGGCTGGAGGTTACTTAGAAAACACTCCTAATTTCCATTCTGGGTTTTGAAGAAGTACTTGGTGAGCTAAGGCGGGGCTGGGGTGGGCTTCCCGGATGGTCACACACACAGTGCCCCGTGCTCAGGAGGGCCCCGCACGTGGTTTAATGGTCTGCTGCTGCGTCTGGAAATTCTTCATGATTTCAGGACGAGGGCCTTGGCATTTCTTGTGGCTGGTCCTGGGCAGGACTGTGGCATCTGGTGAGGTCCCTCAGCACGTTCACCTTGATTGTGTCCTTGGACATTCGGGAACATTCTTTAACATAGCAGGCCTCAGTCCTTTCATCTGGGAAGTGGGAAGAAGTGCTTTGTGCCAGGCCATAGGGAGATGAGAAGAAGCCAGGTCTCCTGGTACCCAGCTGCCATTGGTGGCTGAGCAAAGATGAAACTTGGGGAAATAGGGACTTGCCAGGCCTTTATTAGCTAGAGCACATAGTAGGTGCTTGGTAGGTGCAAGCTGTTCTTTGATCCTTAGGCTGGCCTGTCTTTTCGCCTTGTACACGATTCAATTTTGATTTAAAACAGTGCTACTGGGGTACCTGGATGGCTCAGTCCGTTAAGTGTCTTCCTTTAGCTCAGGTCATGATCCCAGGATCCTGGGATCGAGCCCCACATTGGGCTCCTTGCTCAGTGGAGAGCCTGCTTCTCCCTCTCCCTTTGCCCCTATGCACCCACTGCCATGCCCCGCTCATGGTCTCTCTCTATCTCAAATAAATAAATAAAATCTTTTAAAAAACCCCCAAACAATGCTAGTAATACACACATACATTTTCTTAAAACGTGAAAACATTTCCAATCAGGCTGGAGTCAGCCTTGGACCACCCACCCTGGGGCCAGCCCCTTCCTCGTGGTTCTATGATTTGAAGGTACAAACTTGCAGTAGTCGCCTATACCTTAATGCTGTCCTTCTTTTTTTCTTTTTTCTATTAATACTTTTTTATATTTTATTATTTTATTATTATTTTTAAAGATTATATTTTATTTTTTAAGTAATCTCTGTGCCCGACATGGGGTTTGAATTCACAACCATGAGATCAGGCGCCCCTCTGTTATACTTTCTAAGATGTAAACTTTCCATGGAACCTAACCTGGGCCCAGAGGAGCTGGTACATTTTCGGCAATGCAGCCCACCTCGTGCCCACTCACGGAGCACATCTTCTCGTGGCCTCCCACCACTCCCTGTTTTCCGGCCCATCTCTGGCCTCTTGTTCCTGAGTCTCTGCAAGTCAGGCCCATCTGCAAGCAGGCATCCATGATACCCCAGGATGGCCACACGCTTTGTGCCTAGGAAGGAAGCAGTTGGCAAAGATGCTGATGGAAACAAGAGGAAAAAAATGGGAAATGACACTGTTTGCCACAACAGCACCCAGGTCTGCATAATCGAGGAGTCTGTTGTCAAGGTGGGCTTGGGGTGATGGGAGTTTCTCGTGAAGCTTGTAAAGGCACAGACTGGTATCAGTGGGAACTGAGCCCCGCATTTTCTGGAAAGGAATAGCGACACTGTGGCTGTCCCAGGGCCCTCAGGAGGGGCCAGTGGACTTGGCGCTGGGGTAGCGCCCACCAAGAGAAGGTGATATTGAAGCAAAAACCTGAAAGAGGGAGGGGAGAGAGCCATGGGGGTGTCTGGGAAAGAGGGACTGGCAAGTTTAAGGCCCTGAGGTGGGATGAGGCTTCTCTGTTCCTGGAGCAGCAGGGAGGCCGGTGTAAGTGAGGGCAGGGTGGGGCAGGGGGCTGGAGGGCATTGTGTGGATGTGGGTAGTGGGCAGGGGGGCTTCTGAGCAGAGGTGGGATATGATGTGACTTCCTTTCAGGGTTGGGAGGTGGTGGCAGCCCGGGAGAGGAGGGAGCACAAGGACAGAGCTGGTGGCGAGTGCTGAGCCCAAGGTCTGGCTCACAGCACGGACTGTAAACATCGTAAACATGTAAACATCTTGTTACTGTAGAGAGTGGCACAGGCTGTAGATGGAGTGACCCGCTGAGCTTTAATGGGTGATGCCTGAGGGGTCCCTGTCTACCACACCCTCCCACCGTGAGGGCTTGGTGCCCCTGGATGAGCTGGGGGTAGGGAAGGAAGGCCCCCACCACCCCTGCAATGGGACAGGATGGGCAGGTGAGTGGGAGGGGGAGGCCAGGCCAGGGCTGGCAGGGAGCTGGGAGCTGGCAGGAAGCCAGGGAGACAGTGTTCAGACTGGGAAGACAGGCTGGGGCTGGTCCTCCTGGGGAGAGGGGCAGGAGGCAGGACCCGGCCCAGAGTGGAGCTTCCTTGCTTCCCAGCCCCTCTCCTGTATGGACTTACCGGAAACCCAGTTCCTGCCTTAATGTTTCTGCTCTGGGGCTTCCATCCTGGCCTCCCTGATCCTCTCATTGCCTCCCTACCCATCCCCCCCCACCCCCCGCCCCAGCTGGGGCTCCAGTCGGACATCTTCACCATGCCCAGGGTGCCCCTGCTCACACCTACATCCCAGCTGCTACTTAGCTCCCACCTGTACCTTTTCTCGGCCTTCCCCATCCCTCCAACGTGCCTGTGCTCCTTCTACTTCCTTTCCCTTCTTACCGGGTTCATGCCTACCCATTGCTTAATTCTCAGAGGAGAGGGTCCTCAGGGAGGCCTTCCCTCGTCCCCCCCCCCGCTTCCATTCCCATGCACAGACAGAACCCCTGTCTGGGGTCTCTATGTGTGTGATTATCTATCTCTGGTCAGTTTCTCCCAGGGACGCCGGGCTCCTGGGGTGGGAACCGATCTGTCGTATTGCTGCTGTGTTCCCAGCATGGAACAGCACTGGCTCATAGTAGGATGGAGGATGGATGGGGGGTTGGTGGTGCGGACAGAGAGATGGATGGACAGATGGGTGGATGGACTTGGACAGGTAGGCATGGGTTGGGTGACAGTGTGGGCAGCGAACAGGTGGAGGAGGAATGAGTGGACGGGTACACGGGTAAGCAATGACCAGGGAAGAAGAGACTGGACCCAGGTGGGTGGAATGCAACAGAAAACTCCTGGCCCAAGGGTCAGGAGACCAGTGTTCAAGTTCAGCTTTGCTGCCTATTAATACCAAGGCCTGTGCAGTTGTGGGCATGCCCTGTTGCCTCTCTTTGCCTCTGTTTCAGTCTTTCGGCTCTTCTGCTTCGTTGTTGCTTTTAGTTCACTGCATGGAATCCTTTCCATCCTCCCCTCCCCCAGTTTTTCTGGAGACACCACATGAACAGAACCAGAGGGAGCAGCTGAGCAGGAGGGCAGGGCATCCCTTCAGGAGCCCAGTGACCAGGAACAGAGCATGAAAACTCAGCCGGACAGTCCATGCCCCTGGCTCTGGGGGTACCTCTGCTCCAGGGTTGTTTGGCTTCACTTAAGGTGCTGTGGAGCAGAGCCAGAAATCTGCAGTTTTCACAAGCCCCTCTCCAGGATTTTGAGCTCATCTCTGGGTAAGGCTCACTGCCGCCTTCTAGGATGACTAGACCCTACAGGTCAGCAGCCCCGTGTGCTCATGCGTGTGCCTGTGCTGTGGGGGATGGGGTGGCCGTGACGTTTTCTTTAAAAAAACAAAACAAAACAAAACAGGTTGGAAACAACCGGGATGTCCATTGGTGGAGCTGGTTATGAGGGCTACCCACTCCCTGGAGGACCCAGCGGGCGCTGGAAATAAGGAAGAAGGTCCTGATAAGCCGAGATCTCCTAGATACGGCTGGGTGGAAAAGCAGGTGCAGATTCGTGCTGGTGGTTTCAGCACTTGTGTTAAAACATTCATAAAAGCAGAGAAATGTGGATATGCATGGACAGTTCTAGAAGGACACCCAAGAAATAGGCCACGGGTGGCCTCTGGGGAAGGACCTGGGGGACCAGGAGTAGGAAGAATACCCCTGGTTGTGTGTGAATTCCTTCCTGAGTCCGGGGTTGGAATTTGGACCCTAACAGGCTGTGAGACCCAAAGCCCCTCTTTGAGCCTCAGTTTCCCCTTGTGTAAAAGGGCTGTAAAGCTTCTAGCCTGGGCCTAGCCAGCATGGAGGGCCCAGGCAACTTGATCCTGCTTTGGCTTTCATTTCCTGGGACACTCCGGGTTGGGCCTCACCTTCTACCAGCCCCACTGGGTCCAGGGAGGGTGGGTCCCCCGGGGAGGGGGCGGCTCAGTCCAGGGTGGGGCTGAGCTGGAAAAACCGGCAAGGTTGGAGCGGGTGTGCAGGCACCATCTTCACTCCTCTGCCTGGAGGCCGCCCAGGGCCACTCACTCCCATCTGGTGCCCCTGAGGGGCTGAGACCAGAAGAGCAGCCCCCCACCCCTTTCACCAAGCTTCAGGCTGGAGAAGAGGGGAAAGGGGAGCTTGACTGGCATTGGGCCAGGGTTGGGGGACAAGGAGACAGAGAAACAGGGAGACACGTGGCGGGGGTGGGGAGACAGAGAGAGACAGCTAGGAAGTGAAAAAGACAGAGAGAGACAGGAAAGAGAGAAGGAGAGAAAAGAAGGAAAGACAGGGAGACAGGGAGAGAAAGAGAAAGGGCAGGAGAGAGACGGTGAAAGAGAAAGACACACGCACATACATGCGCGCACACGCACATACGCACATGCATGCACGGAGCCAGATTCAGGTGAGAGAAGCAAAGAAATCAGTGAGAAGGAAGGAGACAGTGGAGCTCTCTGGATCTGGATCTGGGTGGGAGTGGGGGTTGGGCGCCCTGGCAGGGTGCCTGGGGCTGGCCAAGGGTGCGGAGTGCCAGGGAGGGAGGGTATGGGCCAGGGGCCCAGGGTGCTGAAGCCACGTCCCCAGCATGGCATTTTCCACACATCTGGGTTGTAGCTGTGGGCCTGACTTGTCCTAGGAAGCAGCTCAGGGCCCCTTGCTTCTTGGCTCTCCAGTCCTCCCTTGGGACCTTGTACCTGGAGGCTGCCTCCCCAGGGGGCCCTCTCAGATCAGCCCTGGGAAGGCCTGAGGTGAAACAGCTAATTAGTGCTTAGAATTGAGATAATCGCTGTCTGGAATGTTCTCTAGGAGGTCCAGGTGGGGGCAGAGAGCCAGGGGCCACAGGGTGCCTGGGATTGGCCCAGCCAGTCCTCTACCTGCTGGCTGTTCGAGCCCTGTATATTGGAAGTGAGGAGACCCAGGAGGCCTGGATCCTCAAGTTTTAGCACTTGTAGTTGCTCAGGTCTCTCTATGCTATCCTGTACAGCAGATCCAGTGGACTCCAGTTTCATCACCTCTGCCACAACTCCTGCCTGAAGTCTTTTATGGCTCCCATGGCGTAAGCTATAATCCAAACACCTCACCTTGGCCTCACCTCCTCATCACCCACTTGCCCATCTGTTCATGCTCCTGCCTCATCACTGTGGCCCTCCCTTTCCACTCTCTTACCCTCAACATTCCATACTTGGGCTGCTTCAGGACCTTTGCATATGCTATATCCCCTTCTAGCCTCCTCTTCCTCCACCTCTTCTCAGAGCTCTTCCTACACATCCTTCAGGCCTTAGCTCAAAGTCACCTCGTTGGGGAGGCACAGTCCCCACATCTCTCCTTCCAACGTTCAGCACTACCCATTGTCTTAATGGTATTCCTTATTTGATGCCTGTTTCCTCCATGCAAGTGAGGCTCCCTGAGGACAGGTGCCAGGTCTGGTTGGTCACCATTGTGTCCCATAGGACCTGACACAGAGCATGTATTCCACAAGCAAGCCGCTGACCACCAAGAAGCAGCCTGGACATTTTTGTTGTTGTTGTTGTGTAGATTCCTCCTGGAAAGGGACCCTGCTGACCCTGGATCTCCCTTCTCCATCCCCATCCCTCTTCCAGCCCCAGCCCCAGGAAATCCTGCCTCTGAGTCTTGAGACTCCCTGGCGTGGGGAGGGGGGGCTGGCCATGGTGTTGTAATGAATCACTGGCCAGAATCTGGTCTTGATTATCTCTAGGCTGGCGTGGCTTGCCTGTCCTCCTGGGGGCTGGGACCACAGGCCACTGTATCAGGCGCCCCAGGTATCCCACTGGGCCTCTTGCCTCTGGCTGCAGATAACAGCACAGGGCCTGATGGCCAAACCAGTGCTACAGGCCTCTGCACCAGGGACCTGCTCAGTGGCCTCAGGGAAGCCCCTGCCTCTCTCTGGGTTGCGGGGTCACACAGGGTGGTGTCTTTCCCCGTAGGAAAGAGTGAGGAACTTGGTAGACATGGGGTCTGTGGCTGGTAGTCCATGGATGTAATAATCACACTGAGTTCTCAAGGACGCTGAAATGAGAACGTGATTGGTGACATAGGGCAAGATTCCCATGTGTTCCCAGCTGGGGGTCGTGGGGTTCCCAGCTGGGGGTTATGGGCAGGATCCCTCCTGCCCCAAGGTCCCCGGATGCCTGAGATTTACAAGTATCCTGGGCCCATCGAGGTGGAACAGAAAGTACTGGCAAGAGTTCATGCTTCAGAGGGATGTGCTTAAGTGAGAGCCTCTCTGTGAAGTGCTTGGAACAACACCTGACTCGTAGGAAGTGATCAATAACTAGCATTACTGTCACCTCCTACAGTCTCGCCTCACCCTGTCCCCACCTCTCTGTGCTCTCTACCCCCCCCCCATTCAAGCTTGGGTGATTCACCTGAGTGTAATGTTACAATAGCCTCCAAATGATCTTTGCTCCCAGTCTCAGCCCTAGGTCTGTTCTTCGCATGCTGCCAGACAGAGCCTTAAAAAACGTAAGCTTCGTCACCTCCTCCCTTGCTCAACAGTCACCCATGACTCCTGCTGCCCTCAGAATAAGGATTAACTTCCTAATCACCACCTGCACTTGCTGCATGATGGTCAACCCGTGTCTCCCAATCTTCTATTACTCTCACTCTCATTCACTCTGCTAGAGAGCTACTTTGGTTTCCTTTTAGTAAATCTGGCTACTGTCTGCCTCAGGGCCTTTGGACATGCTGCACTCACTACTGAAGTGCTTTCCTCGCTGCTCCTTACCTAGGTAGTGCCCAAATCTCACATCAGGGGGACCTCGTGAAGTGGGCACTGTGATGACCCACCCAGATACCCTTACACTGGACCCTGCACTCATCTCTCAGCTGCCATGCAACATTGGCCCCTACTGGCACCTAGCTAGAGCTGCTTTCTGGAGCTCTCACCGAACAGGAGCTGCCCCACTTATGTGGTCCTCTCACCCCCAAAGAGGTGGACGGACACAACCAATGACTGATTAAATCAGAGAAATAAAGCTCAGCCTACTTAGTTCAGAGGGGGGGATCCTCTCTGTAGACTGTTCAAGCTCCAGAGCTGCCCATGAGATTAGGTCAAAGTTAGACTTCAGCTGAGACCACATCCTAGCTTCGCTCTACCCACGTGTCCTGTTTCATTCTTTCCTTTTCTCCCCAAAGCACTCTTTAATGAATCACATGCATTCCACTCTCTGTTTCAGGCTCTGCTTCTGGGCATTCAGACCTAAGACACCTCCTCAGGGAAGCCTTTCTTGATCCCCCTTTCTGGTTTCATCTCCATGGATCTCTCTTGGCAGCCCTCATTATGGCCGTATTTTTACACCTTCTCAGATGTTTTATTTGATTGAGGTCTGTCCCCTACTCCAGAATGCAAAGTGGAGATCACGTTGACTCTGTCCTCTGCTGTAGCCCCAGTGCCCATTACAGGGTCTGCCACACAGTAGGTACTCAACCAATATTTGCTGAATGACTGAATGCACAATGGGTGGGCGAGCTGGAGATTAGGGGGGCTGGGCATCATCGAGGCCCCAGGTTCTTTCCATCTCCTCGCAGCCCAGCTCCTCACAGCTCCATGATGGTGCCAAAGCTCCTGCCATCTCTCTGTCGCAGAGCCAGAGCCCAGGCAGGAAAAGGCCCTCACATGTCCTCTTAAGAATGAAGAAACTCTTCCCAGAAGTCTCTTGGCAGACTTCCCCATCTCACTGGCCACAGAGTATTCCAGATCTCGCCTCAGCCAATCACTGCAAGGGGAGAGAGAGGGTCATGTTTGATTTGAGCCAATCAGCATTCACCCTGAGGGTGGTGGGCGGGGTTTGCCCTTGCCTGGGAGAAGCCTAAATCCATGGGGGGCTAGGTCTGCTCGTAAGCTATGGACCCTTGAACGGAGGACCTTTTTCATGTGGATCCCTCCCTGGGGAGCCCTTGGGTGGTGGTGTGAGAAGGGAAGTGGGGTTGGGTGAGTGTTTCAGGCATGTTAGGTGGCCAGACACCTTCCCTCAGTAACTGTTTATGGCCAGTAATGGAGAGGAGGTGGGTGGGCCCAGAGGGTGAGTGTGTAGGGAAGAGACCCAGAGACATGATGGAGAGATGGAGAGACACTGAGGGAGGGACAGAGACAAAATGGAGAGACAAAGGGAGCCACGCTTTGAGGGTTGGTCTGAGAGACACAAGGAAGAAGAGAGACAGGGAGGTAAATTGGGGAGAGGAAGGAGAGAGAGAGACTTTGCCAGGAAATCTTTTGCCATCGGCACCTTGAGTGGTTGGAGGGCCCGTTGTGGTGGAAGCAACATCCCTGTTCCCTTTTCTTTGGCGTCTGGGGCGAGTCGTGGGTCCAGCCTGAGCCTTGGTGTCCTCCTCTGCTGGCTGGGGTAAATGACGCTCTTTCACAAGACTGTCCTGAGATGCCCAACACACTGGGATTACTGTTGGCCAGTGGCCTTCTTTGGCCTGTAAATGGCTTGGAGTGGTAGGAATTGTCACCCTAGTGATGGGTTCAGGATCACGGCAGGAAGGCAGGAGGGATCCGGGCCATGGGTGTGATTCTAAAGCCCCTGTCCTGTCTGTGCCCCATGTAGCCGGCTTGGGCAGTGAGGGGAAGGAGGGGGTATCCTGGCTGCCTGACACCCCCAGGGGTAGTACTGGCCAGTAACTACGATGGCCGCCATGTTCTAAGTGCTTCCTGGGTGCCAGACACCAACTCCATGGGAGAAGCACTGCTTAATTCCATTCAGCTTGTAATTCCCATTTTACAGGCGAGGGAACAGGTTCAGAAAGCCGCAGTAACTTCCCAACAACAGAACCGGGCTTCGCAGTTGGGCAGGCCAGGGTCCGAGTCCCTGCTCCACACCTGACAGGCTGGGTGACCTAGAGCAGTCACTCCCTCTCTCTGAGCCTCACTTTTCACATTGTAAAATAGAAAAATAACGATTTAAAGGTGGATACAATGATTTTTTAAAAAAAGATTTATTCATTTATTTGAGAGAGAAAGAGAACAAGCAGGAGAAGGGGCAGACGGGGAGGGAGAGAGAATCCTTCAGGCAGACTCTGTGCTGAGCAGAGTCCCTCACGGGACTCGATCTCACAACCCCATAGTCATGACCTGAGCTGAAACCAAGAGTCAGATGCTCAAACAATTTGAGCCCCCAGGTGCCCTGGTTGATACAAAGATTAAATGAGATGGTGAACGGAAAGTCCTCAACACAGGGCCAGGAACAGAGTAAGTGCTCAGAACTTGTTAAAAGGTATGTCGGATAACAGTATGAGAGTGATTTAAAAATAATTCATTTTTTTAAATTTTAAAATTTAAAATAAAATTTTAAAAATAATTCATTTAATTGCTCTCTTTTTTTCAGAGGAAGAGCTGAGGTTCAGAGAGGGAAGTGACTTGCCCAATGTCACCAGCTGAGTAGAGGAGACAGATTTTAACCTGCTGGGTCTGGGGCCAGTGCTCGCTCCCAGCCCTCCATGCCACCATGATGGCTCAGCCCTGGATGGCCTGTTTGGGACTCAGTCCTTGTGGGTGAAGAAGAAGATGACTGTGGCCTGGCCTGATATCCCTGCGGCCCAGCACCAGCCATGATCACCCACTGGGGCGATTGCAAAACCCCACTCCCTTCACTAGCCGATAAAGGGTGCCCATTGCAAAACTCAGCGGAGAAATTATTAAGTGTTGTGTCATTCTGCGGCCAGGCTCTGGGTGCTCCTTTCCTGCCCAGAGGCCTGGGTGGGGCTGACGCCTCACTCTCTCCCTTCACAACCCTGACCCTGGGAGAAGCTGGGGTGGGGGTCAGCGTGGGGCTTTTGGAGAGTGGGCAGAGGACAGATCCAGTTACCGAGTCCACCCTTAGCCCCCTGCTCTCAGGAAATGGCAGCTCCGTCCGTCCTTTTAGGTGTTCAGGCCCAAGCCTTGGGATGAGTTGCCATTTCTTGCCCCACATGCAATAACTGGTCAGGAAATCATGTCGGCTCTACCTTTAAAACACACCCAGACTCCAGCCAGGATCCCCCCTTCCACTTGTACATGGGACTCAAAGCACTTCCCTCTCATCTTGCTGCTCCTACCTTGACTCAGTCCATTCTCCACACACAGCCAAAGGGATTCTGTTTGAGCCAAGTGGATCATAAGTCAGATTTTGTCTCTGCTTAGAACTCTCCATGGCTTCCGTCTCAGAACACATGCTGAAATCCTTCCAAGGGCCACACGCCCTGTCCTCATCTGGCCCCATTGCCTTTCTGACCTCATGCCCACCATACTCTCTCCCTTACTTGCTGTGTTCCAGCCACAGTGGCCTCCTTGCTGTTCCTCTAACGCACCAGGTCTGATCTCACCTCAGGGCCTTTGCACTTGCTGCTCCCTCTGCCTGGAATACTCTTCCCCATTTCTTTCACACTGCTGGACCTCTCACTTTATTCTGGTCTCATCTCGATGTCACCACCTAGGGGAGGCCTTTCGAGGCTACCCTGTTAAAGTGTCACCCTCCACTATCACCTTCATCCCCATAATCCTTCTTCCTGACTTGCCATCATTATACATTTGTTTATTTGTTTAATGTCTGTCTTCTTCCTTTGATTGTCCTCTTCCTCAGGGCAGGGACGGCTGTCTGTTTTGTTCACCGTGCTCCCTTGGCGCTCAGCCTGGGCCTGGCATCTCGTAAGTGCTCCCCAGAGAGTGACTGAATCTGTGGATGGGTGGGCGGGAGGGGCCATGGCAGCCCAGATCATGCCAGCCCATGGCTTGAGGCTGGTGCTCGGAGCGTGCTCCTCCCTCCTGCAGGTCGCAACTGGAGGGGGCTCCCCGCTGGCCCAACCCCCCCCAAACCCTCTCCCCAGCTCCATGACATCACTCGCTGTGCATGCTGCTTTGCTTCCGTAATTATCAGCCTTCCTCTGCCCAGACTCTGAGCTCTCTGAGGACAGGACCTCATCTGCCTCAGTGGCACTACTGTCCCCAGGGCCCAACACTGGGCCTGGCACCCTGGGGGACAGGCCAGTGGCTGGCTGTTCCACATTCGCCTCACAGGCTCCATTGACAGGGCCGGTCATGGCCAGGAGGGAGTTAAGAGGAGCCTAGGTGCCTGGACCTGCAAAGTCAGGGAGAGAAGGGGGCCCACTCAGGCCTTAATTATAACACATCCCATAATGACACGGTGTTATAATAGGCACACAAAGTGTACTAATCTGATATTATATCTGGGCTTTTTACAATAGATACAATCAACCGGCCGCAGTTTGCTAACTCATTCTCGACCTATCTCCACACTCCACCTAGATTATTATCGGCTTCCTTAATTAAGTGGAAGGCAAAGCTCTCCAGGCGATGCCCACAGCCCCAGCACCAACGAGTCCGGCCTGGCCCTCCCATAAGCCGGGATAATAGCTACTCCCACATGGGGTGAGGCTTGTGCTGCCTTCTCCATCCCAACCCCCTGTCCCAGGCTGGGGTGTGACGGGCCTGTTCAAGGCCTAGTGAGCCACAGATGTGAACCACCAAGGACTTGAACTGGTGGTCCGTGGGCTGGTGGTCCGTGGGCTGGGCCAGCCTTGAGGTGCATTGGGTTTGGCCCGTGGGGTGCTTTTGCTGAAAGTCAAATGAGTGGCCAACACTGAAAAATTAGGGCATTGTATACAAACATCCAGATCTCTGTCTTCTCTTGAGAGATGGGAAAATCCGGGAACTCTGGGCTCACATGAACTGTGCGCTGGAGTGGAGATGCTGTATCCATAGGCAGGAAATGGCCACAGTTGCCACCCCCCCCACCTGCTTCCCTTTTATGTCCCTGCCTGACTCCTGTAGGCAGCTGAGTTTGCAACCCCTGCTCTTGGTTTTGAGGTCAGTTACCTATTTGCAAGATGGGAAACTGAGGCTTGGAAGAGGCAAGTGACTGAACCGATATTGCACAGTGAGGCTGGAACTCAAGTGACCACTTGTTAAAAGACCTTTAACAAGTCTTTACTGAACACCCACTCTATACCAGGCAGTGGGGACACAGAGAGACCACGATTGGCAGAATCCTGTCCTCTGGGGGTGACAGTCTTCCATGTCACAGCCATATTGTCACCTCTGTTGCTGGGAAACTGTTTGTTGCAAATGGGTCCTTTCTTATCCCCTTGGGGTAGCTGCTGGCCCCCATCCCAGGACAGGGACCAGAGGCAGCCATCTTGGAAGGAAGCCCTTGGCAGGGGCTCCCACAACAGGTGGCCACTACTCCCTAACAGGGGGGGCTGGGGGGAGGGTGTGGGGAGGGTAGGAGTGGGTATGGGGGCAGGGAATGAACAGAGTATGCAGAGTATCAGCCAGACAGAGCATGAGCACTTTTCTGTCCTGCTTGAACCAAAGGTGAATCAAATGGGCTTCTCCCACTGCCCTTGTAAAGGCAGGAAGTGGAGGGACAATTTGCGGGAATCCCCAAGTCCCCCACTTGCTAGTCCAGAGAAAAGGCATTTGTTCAGCCGGGGTTGGACAAATTGCTTCCCACCCCTACAGCACCACCTCTGGTTAGGAGGAGAAACTGCAGCCTGGAACCTGGATCCCCAGTCCCTGGGCTTTGGACTCAGGTAGGGATCCACTGACTCCAGGGCCACAGGGCTCTTCCAGACCTGCTGGCCTCGCAGGATCCACATCTGAAGAGCATTAAGCAGCCCAAGAGCTCTGTGGCCGGCTCCCCACTGACACGGGGTAGGGGGGTGGGGGGGATGAATAACAGTCCCAGCCATCATGTGCGTTGCTAAAAATAAACTTGACATACTTTTGCATTGGGAAACAATGTAGATTCCAAACATTCTCAAAGGGCAGAGAGGGGGAAAAAAAGGAAGAATGGAAATCAGGTTTTCGAGCTTAGTAATTAATTAGCCTGTAAACAAATGACTCACACTCCTTGGCTATTTTTCTTTCCGTTTTGCGTGGATTTTTGCAGGGGCCAGGGGAAGGATGCCAAGTGAGCCGAGCTGATAGGCAAGACAGGGCCCACATGTGCCAACCTGGGTGGAGGGTGTTGAGGAGTTGGCCAGTTAGAGAGTGAGAAGAAAAGCCAGGTGAAGGGAATGGCATGTGCGGTGGCCTTGAGAACCCAAAGAGCTTGTCATGTTAGAGGGACAGTGAGGAGACCCGTGTGGCTCATATAGAGCGGAGAGAGGGCTGAGGCCAGAAAGGTCTGTGGGGCCAGATCACGCAGAGCTGGGTAGGCTGTTTGAGGGCATCTAGACTTGATCCTGAAGATGGTGGGAGCCGTGGAGGGGTTTTGAGCTAAGAAGGAACATTATCTGATTTATATAATGATGTCATTTTCCAAAACGGATGAAGAGAAAAATAAACTCTAAATGTTCCCTCTTGTTTGGGCGTTTCTGGTACTTAGATTTGCCAAGTAAATGATTATTTAGTGGTTACATTTCTTAGAGGTTTATACGTTTAGTGTCTGTCTCCTCTTTGAGAGTGTCAGCCCCATGATATCAGAGACTTTGTTGGTCTTACTTCTGCGTCCCCAGTGCTGAGACCACTGCTTGGCACACAGTGGGAGCACAATAAATGTCAAATGACTGTGCCCTCTTTGCAAGGTCAATGACCTCATTCCATTTTGTAGAGGAGGAGCGGAGGACAGGGAGTTCTCTATGGCCGCCTTGGGATGGTCCCAGGAAAAGACAGGTTTTATTTAGTTCAAAATAAGGAGAAATTTTTTGGCTGAAAAATCTATTTTGCGAGGGACTGAGCTCCCCAGCAGTGGGGGCATTCAACTATAGACCACACTAGCAGCCTTATAGTACCCCTCTCTGATTTGAGACAAACTCTGTGTTGGCTCATAGATGCCACCTGACAATTCATGAGGTTAGCATGTTGTTATAGCCATCGTGCATATGGAGAAAGGGAGGCCCAGAGAGGAGTCGTAACATGACCAAGGACACTTGATTACAAGTGGGGAAGCCCAGGTTGGGATCTGGGTCTGACTATAAAGACTGTACTTTATATCCTTTTCTGAGCCGTAGACTTTGATTTAAATCTCTGCTCCACCACTTAGATGCTATGTGACCTTGGGCAAGTCACTTTACTTTTTCTGATCTTCCGTGTTTGGTTACATGAAATGGGGATGTGGATACCTATACTAAATCGGTCTGAGTGGATAACAGTTGGCACATGGATGTTCAAAACAGGCGCACTCTCTGCTGGCATCCTTCGGCCTTTGGTCCCCCTCCTGGGCCACTGACCTCCTTTAGGCCAGCAACTCCATGGAGCCCACTGTCCCGCCTCTACCCGCCCACTGGGTGTTGATTCACCCATGAGCATCTTGCCCTCTGCCTGTGTTTTCTTCTTCCTTTTCTTGGTAAACCCACTGTCTCCCGCGATTGCCAAAGCTTCTCTCAGGGAGCAGGCAGTGGGGGGGACCCTATCATCCCACAGAATGTCTCTGCTGCTTCCGCATCCCTCCCACCCTCACCACACCCAGCTGAGATCACCAGGCACGAGGCTTGGACCATGGACACAGGTCACAGTTGGGGGCTTAATTAATCATAATGGGGCAGGTCGGGCTCTGGCTGGTCCCGGGTCCGATACGGGGAGGGCCGTGATGGTGGGGAGATAGGGGAGGGGGTGTCAAAGGAAAATGTTTAGGAAAGATGGCATTCACAGCCAATGGTGGGCAAATACATGGAAGGACCCACCTGAGTGCTAAGGGGGCAAGCACTTACAGGGGCCCGGGTGCCAGAGGTGGGCGGGGGTTCTTGGAGAAGGCTTCATGGAGGAGGTGTGTCTGGAGCTAGGTATGCAGAGGGGAGGTGGGGCATGGGCTCTGGGGCCAGCTCACTGGGGCTTGAATCTCAGCTTTGCCCCTTTCCCATTATGTGAACTGGTCAATTTCACATCTCCCTCTGCCTCTCGGTTTCCTCATTTGGAAAAAGACCTTATCATGGCACCCCCTCACAGAATGTGCTTAGGACTAAGTGAGATGATGCATGAGCAGGGCCGGGAATACAGCTAGTGCTCAGTACAGGAGGTTATTATTTTTATTCTTCCTATCAGCATAATGGAAAGTACTGCAGTCTTAGCCTCAGACAGGCCTGGGTGCAAATCTCACTTTTCCACATCTCCGTGTTTTGGAGGAGGCCTCCTCACCACAGCCTTGGTTTCCTCACACAGAGATGGAGATGCTTGGACTTCTCAGGGTTCCTCATGAGGACGGAGCCTGTGAAGCCATACAGGTGCTTTAGCACAGTGGCTGGCGTGGAGTAGGCGCTCAGAAAACAGTGATGGGCCTTCCCTAGCCTTATGGACGTGTGGTTGAAATCAGGGTCGATTTCAACCAGGTCCGAGCCCTGGCTCTGCTGCCCCGGCTTGCTGTGGGGATTAGGACCGTTGGCATAGTGTACCCATTCAGGTGCCTGCAGGCAGTAGATGTGGTTCTGCCACTTTCACAGTAAGGAAACTGAGGCTCAGAGAGGTAAAGACACTGGCCCATGATGGGCCCCCCAGTCTGCTTGACTCTAGAGCCTGTCTTTTTTTAAGGATGGGGGAGGTTTTTCAGCAGGTGCATTGCTGGGGACATGTCCCACCCAGGGCCTTTTAGGTCCACCATGGACACTGACATAATAGCTTTTCAATGACTAAAGCAATCAGTGAAGGCAGTGACTCTTGGCACGAGCTTCCGGGTTCCAGCCATGTGTTTCCAGGGCCCCTGTCCTCGGCTGGGGACAGGGTGGGGGGAGGGGGCTTTGCTCTTGGGGCAAGGGGCAGCCTCTGCAGCCTGGGTCTTTCTCCTTCTATCCAACCAGCTCTGTAGCCCGCTGCCTATTTCTTTGTTGTTGTTGTTGTTTTGTTTTGTTTTGTTTTTGTTACTCTTGGGTACTTTGGGCTATTCTTTTGTCTCAAATCTGAATCTCCCGATGTTTGGAGAATTCCCTGCTCTACCAGCATTTTGCACCTCCCACAAAGGATGCTGAAACGAGGAGACTCGGTTTCCAGCCTCTCTTGACACGTGACTCGGCTCAGCCAATAAGAGGTGCCATCCTGTGGGGCGTCTACTTGGGCTCCATCCCGGAGGCATTAGTTCCACGCAGGTCACGTTGCTGCTTCCTGCTCAGAATCCTCCATGTCTCCCCATTGCCCTTAGGATAAAACCCAAACTCCCCCTCATGTCCCATAAGGACCTCACCTCCCTCGGCCTGTCTCCTCCTCACTCCTCCAGCCACATGGGCCTCCCTCAGCTAAACTCAACACTCTGAGCTCATACCTGCTGCAGGGCCTGTGTGTTTGTTCTTCTGTTGTTCAACCTCCGTTGGGCAGGTGAGGAAATGGGGCTGAAGGGAACTGTGCAGGGTGCGAGGGGGAATTGGAGCTCAGGCTGGCCTGGACTGTGCCTCACTCAGCATCACGGCTGCCTCCGCCCAGGCAGAGGCCCCTTCCTCCAGGAAGACCTCACATAGCTTCCCTGGGAGGAGGCGCACCTCTGCTCGCCTCAGCTCAGCTTAACTGCCACATCCTCAGGACCAGTGGAGTGGGCGTGGGGGGTCATACTGCCCCAGAGGGTGGGAATTGATTCTTGTGGAGGGAAAAACACTTGTTTATGCGTAGAGCGCACACACGCGCACACACACAAGCCATAAACAGATATGCAGTGTGTCTGTGACATTAAAATTTCTTGGGCCCAGTTAGGAAACAGGTGTCTGAGAATGCTCCCCAAGGGGGCAACAGCCAGCAACAACATCCAGTTGAGAAACATTAGTTTAACTCAACCTAAACCCACCTGAACTTTGATTGGACTCAACTCCTCGAGTCGACTCAACTCACCCAAACTCAGCTTACTCAGCTTGGCGTCCCTCAGCGCGGTGTAGCTCCCTCAGTTTACCACAGCTCTGTGCCCCTCAGTTCCATATAGCGCCGTCCAGTAAAGAACGCAAACTGATTGAACTCACGTCAACCTAACTCAACTTCACTCACCTTATCTCAACTAGTTGTTCACCTCAGTTCAGCTCAGCCGAATTCCCCTCGACTCACCTCAATCCCACCCACGTCAATTCAGCTCGAGTCAATCCCACTCAGTTTCATGCTCAACCCAGCCTAACTCACCTCCTGTCCTCAGCCCACCCCAACTAAACTTGATTTAACTCCCCTCAGCTCGACCTGACTCCACTTTGCCACCTCACCCCACCTGAAACATTCATTTTGTTCATCACCGGCCCTCTCCACACACCTCCCCAGGTCTTGCAGGAGAGGGATGACTCAGACCTTGTTCCTGCCCCCAGTGTGCTCCCAGTCTAGCTGGGGACCCTGACAGTGCCATCTCTTCAACAGGCACCGTCATGGGGGAAGTACAGGGCACTAGGTGAGCAGCATGGGGTAGCCCTAGGGAGCCCCAGATGACTTCCTACAGGATGAGGATCTAGCTTGGGCAGAAGAGTGGGAGGAAGGACATTCTGGGCAGAAGAACAGCGTGTGCAAAGGGCCTGAGGCAAGGTGAACAGAACATTCAGAGGACTGAAAGTGGCTCCAGCTAGAGGGCAGAGTGGGAGGATGAGGGTGGCACAAGAGGTGGCTTGGGACAGGTGCAGTCCCCTCATGGGGATGCTGGCTTGGGGACAGTGGGCAGCCACTGCAGTATTGAGCAGAGGAGATGTGATTGAAAGGAGGCTTTTGGTTGCTGAGAAGAAACAGAGGTGAGAGGTGGGAGTGAATGTACTGGGCAGTACCCAAGGTGAGAAATCCAGCACTGGGTTTTGGTGGGGTACAAGCAAGCGGAGAGCTTAAAGAAAGAATTTAGGAAATGAATCATAAAAAAAATGACCAGAGATCAAGCTTACTCTGGAGCAGGCCTTGTCTACTTGCCTTAAATATCTGGCTAACGTGGTATCTGGGTGGCTCAGCCAGTTAAGCGTCTGCCTTCAACTGAGGTCATGATCCCAGGGTACTGGGATAGAGCCCTGTGTCGGGCTCCCTGCTCAGCGGGGAGCCTGCTACTCCCTCTCCCTCTGCCCCTCCCCCCATGTTCATGTGCACTCTCTGTCTCTCTTTCTCAAATAAATAAAATCTTTTAAAAGATAAATGAACTAATTTAATCCTCACAGCAATACATGAGGTGGGTATTACTAACCACCCTATTTTATAGATGAGGAAATAGGCTCAAAGAGGCCAAGACATTTGCCCACGGCACTCAGCTCCAGGGGCAGAGCTGGGATCTGAACTCAGGCACTGATGCTCCACAGACCTCATGAGCAGCTGCGTGTTCCCTTCCCATGGCAGGTGCGGCCTACAGGTCTCCACTCCACGTAACAGGTGCTCAGGAAACCCTTGTTCCAGGAGTTTATGGGGCATGTATCATTGCTGTCATTTGATTTGGGAATGCCCCACCCCCTTCTAAAGGAAGATTCTGTGATCCTTGTTATTTCGCAGGAGAGGCAATTGAGGCCCAATGTTGCAGAGCCAGGAAATGGTGAGGCCGGGATTTGAACCTCAAGTAGGAAAGTGTTCTATAAACAGGCAGTATGGTCTTCCTTAGGGTCTTCAGCCATTTGAAAAAAAATTTTTTTTAAAGATTTTATTTATTTATTTGACAGACAGAGATCACAAATAGGCAGAGAGGCAGGCAGAGAGAGAGGAAGGGAAGCAGGCTCCTTGGTGAGCAGAGAGCCGGATGCGGGGCTCGATTCCAGGACCCTGGGATCATGACCTGAGCCGAAGGCAGAGGCTTTAACCCACCGAGCCACCCAGGCGTCCCAGCCATTTGAATTTTTAATTCAACCTTCATGTATGCAGTGATCGGGCCCTGCATGCTGTACTGGGGAGGGGATCCTGACCTTGTCCTTTCTTTTCTCAGAATTCCCCCAGGGCTGCCACGGTCCTGAGAGTGAAACCCAGGCTTTTTGCTCCTCCAAGGCCATGCCTGATCTGCTCTCCACCCTGTCTGCCTCTCTGACCTCCCCTCCCACATTCTCCCCTTTTGCTCTCTGCTCTGGTCTCCTCCAACACGTTTCCCACCCCAGGGTCTTTGCATATGCAGCTCCCCTGCCTGGAACTCTCTTTCTGTGGCGACTCCATCTTACCCTTTGATTTTCAGCTCTAATGTCACCCGCTTAGAGAAGCCTTTCTTGATCATTTGAGCTCAAGTCCCCCCTCCCCGCCCCCCTGCCCCATGTTACCTATCACATCACTTTTTCTTTTCTTTTCTTTTTTCTTTTCTTTTCTTTTAGTATCTTGCTCCCTCCCTGGAATTTTGTTTATCAACTCCCTCCTCTAGTAGGCTGAGCTCTTGTGGGCAGGGACCGTGTTTGCCTTGTTCACTGCTGTACTGCTTGGCATATAGTACGTGCTCCATAAACATGTGTGGAATGAATGAATGAGTGGAGGATGGATGGAAGCCATTGAAGAATCTGGGTAGGAGAGAAGGAGTAGAAGGCTCAGGGCCCGGGCTGGGGTATGAGACCTCTTTTCCCTGGGTCTCCCTGCCCTGGAGAGGGGCCCCTGCCAGGGAGGGAGGGTGGGCGTGGGGGCAGTGGGCAGGGCCGGGCGAGGCCTCCTTGCTCCTTACTGTTTTCATCCTCTCGGTAATTATGGGCTCAGACACTCCTCGATGCCTTCTCCGAATAATAGCCGGGCCTGTTATCAGCAGCATCTCCCGGACCTTTTCACAAACAGTCATTAATCAAGTCTCGCTGCCACCCTGCCCTCCCTCCCGGTGGAAACCGAGGCACAGAGAGGTGAGGCCACTTTCCCAGCATCACACAGCCAATAAGAGGATGGGCTGTTTTGCCCTCAGCCCTCTGGTGTGGGATAGGGTCTCCTTCCCCATTCCACTTGGGGGGAGCCTCTGAGCCTGCCATGGCTGGGGGGCCCTGCCCCCAGTTCCCGGCCCCCAGCCTTGCTTGAAGCCCTGGGGGCCTTCCAAGGTGGCCTCTTAATCACTGCCGGTTAATTAAGGAGGTTAAACACCTCTGTGGGGCCCATGCGGGCCTGCCCTGGGGAAGGCGGCAGGGCTGCCTTGCAATGAGGCCCCTACTCCACAGGCCTGGCAGAGCGCTGTGCCGCTTCTGCCCTCCCCGGGGCCTGGGGGTCTCTGGGGAAGGTTCCTCAGGACTCCATTGTTGGCGTACGCCCCCTCCCCTTCTTTGGGTGGTGTGTGGGAGGTGCTGGCATCCCTTAATGAGGCCTCCACGCCTGCCAAGGAGAGCTGGAGGAGTTGAAACAGGTTCTGGGTGAGGTGAGTTTCGTGGGCTGGGCAGAATCTGTGGCTCTATGCCATGTGGTCGCTCCCTGGGGCAGTGGGGGGCAGACGTGGGACCCCTTCCTCCTCTCTGCCCTCCCTCTGTCCCTATAGGGTGGGAGCAGAGGAAGCTTGGGAGGGGAGAGGGAGGAGAACAGAGGATGGTGGTCGGGACTCCCCTGCTCGCCAGCACAAGCCTGTGGGAACCGCACCAAGCAGAACCACAGCAACAGGGGCTGGGGGTCCTGAGCCATTGCTAAAATGCACTCTGATACACAGTGGCCCCTGGTCTTCCTGCCTGAGAAATGGACGGGGGAGGGGGGCTTAGATGTGACAGTCTCAGGCTCAAAGCTTTCATTTAGGAATGATCCTCCCAGACAGAGCTGTCTGACCTGCTGTGTGACTTTGAGCAAGTTGCTTTCCTCCTCTGGGGCCCTGTAGCTCTGGCCTTACTGGTGGTGATGGGTGAACGGAGTGTTGAGAAATGGTCGTTCCTGCTGACCCTCTGTCTCTGCCGAGGCTGGAACATCTCCTGAGGGGCACCCAGACCCCTTTCTCCAGGCCACACAAAGAGGTTATTCAGGATGTCTCTTTTGGCCCAGGGGAAACCGAGACCCTG
Organism: Lontra canadensis; assembly: GCF_010015895.1. Classification (NCBI taxonomy): domain Eukaryota; kingdom Metazoa; phylum Chordata; class Mammalia; order Carnivora; family Mustelidae; genus Lontra; species Lontra canadensis. The sequence goes on along the minus strand of NW_022631059.1, from coordinate 10,848,184 downwards.
GACTCAGGCCAAGGAGGTTTGGAAGGAAGCTCCCATGTGGCGCCCGGACACTCCCTGAGGCTGGGCTGTGGGTCCCAGGACCTGGAGGGCAAGGCCCTCTGCATTGCTGTGCATCCCCCAGGTTCCACTGTGGGACAGGCTCAGGCAAGGCTGGCTCAAAGCAGGACCCACTGGCTCCCAGAGCCCATGGGGGTGTGGGCCCTTCTGGTTCCTTATGTCCCATAGCTGTTATTTATTTTTTTTTTTAAATCACCTTTTTGGAAGTATAATTTACATATAGTAAAATTCACCCTTTTTTTGGTGTACAGTTCTGTGAAGTTTTACAAACTTACACAGTTACATAACCACTACCACGAACAAGGTACAGAGTACTTCCCTCACTCCAGAAAGTTCCCCGTGCCCATTTGTAATCAATCCCTTTCCCCACCACCAGCTGCTGACAACCACTGATCTCACCCAACTCTTTATATTAGAGATTTCCGAACTTGGAGAACTGAGTGCAAAAACCTTACCACGAACCTTTGTAGTTCTTTCACCCACATTCTCCAACTGTCAGCACTTGGCCCCAAGTGCATTCTCGGCCTCTCTCTCTCTCTCTCTCTGCATGATTTGTGCTGAACTCTTTCTAAGTTGCAGATGTCCTGCTACTTTACCCCAAACACTTCAGGGAGCATCTCTGAAAAGCAGGGCTTTCTCTGGCACAGTGCACAGCCCCAGTGCCATTATCATACCTGAGAGATTCCCTCTTGACCTGTTCTTGTCGACCAGTATCCAGCCTGTGTCCAAGTTTACTGAGATTGCTCCAAAGTGTCCCTAAATGGTTGAGGGTTTCTTTTGGTTTTTGTGTTTTCCTGGTCCAGATTCCAATGAAGGATCAGGCTCTGCATTTGGGGGCATGTCTCTTTGGTATCCTCTTATCTGGAACATTCTCCCTGCCCTTGCTTGACATAAGGCACTCTTTCTTAAATCTGCCCTCATGATTCTCCATACCTAGAGCTCAAGGGGAAGTACCACGGGAACAGAGTGCTAACAAGGAGGGCTGCTGACTTGGGGACGTGAGGTATCCTAAGGGTCTTTTCTTAAAAACTCTTTTTGAAAGGAGGGGGTAGGAGGGAAAGAGAGAAAGAGAAGGAGAAAGAGACAGACAGACTTGGGTTCATTGTTTCAACTTCCAATGATGCTGAAGAATTCGAAGAAAAAGGATAAATCACTCAATTCGAGTTGAGAGGGCTCTGTAGTCCCATGGTTGTGGCTCACATCCCAGCTCTGCCCAGCCCTGCTCCCTGGACTGTGAGACCTTGGACAGAAGACTTCCCTTTTTGGGCCTCAGTTTCCCTGTCTGTGAAATGAGGACGGTACCACTCTGCCTCCCTCCCGCTGTCTTGAGAATTCAATGAATGAACTCACATAGCATATAAATAACAGCAACTTTGGTTATTAGCAGTTTGGTGACGGTCTTCCCAGACATTTCTCTCTATACCTATCTACCTGGAAATGTGGGAATACTATAGTATATCAATTGGGTCACCTCCTTTTTCCCTGAATAGTTTATCATAAGCATTTTCCCCACGTTCAAAAGTGTAGCGCTCTTCCATCATTAAACAAATCTTAACTTTTATTAATGTTTGCCCACAGATTATACCTACATAGGGCACCAAATACACGGGTACCAGAAGCCTACAGTGAAAAGTCTGTCTTCTTCCTGCTCCCATCCCCTCAGTGCCTCCTGGGCATTTCCAGAAGGGTTCTACGCATATACAAACAAAAACATAGATTTTCTTTTTCTATTCCTGCAGAAATTAGTTGACAGTACCCATGTTTCTGGGCCTTGTTTTTTCACTTAATAGTAGATCTTGGAGATGGTTCACATCAGTGCATAAGGAATGCCCTCCCCCCCACTTTTTTTTTTTTTTTAAAGTAGTCTCTTGTGGAAACAGACCAGGATTTAATGACCCAGTTCTTATTGATGGCCATTGAGGTGCTTGCAGGCTTTCGCCACCAGAAATTGCAACAGATAGCCTTGTGCAAACGTCTTTGTGTCCGTGTGCAAGTCTGTAGCATATATTCCTAGAAGTGGAACTGCCGGGTCAGGCATCATGTGTATTTTGAGCTTTGCTCTGCCATCCTTGGTAATGGCTACATGGATCCCAACGTATGTAACTGTCCCTCTTGATGCACACTTAGGTGGCTCCAAGTTGTCTTTCCTATAAACAACGCCACAATGGACATCTTTGTGCCGCTGCCTTTGTGTGCGGGAGCGGCCGGCTTATGGGGAATTCCCAGGAGTCTGGGGACGGATCAACAGGAAGTGCTGAGAAAAGAAAATTGGACCAAAGGGGCCTGTGGGTATGGCTGCCGGTGGGATCCTCATGGTAACAGACTCCTCTAAACCCTGTTAGTGGAGTGTGGTTGAGGACCGTCTGCTTGGGGCCAGCCTGGGAGGCAGTTAGAAATGCTGAGTCTCAGGCCCCACCCCAGCCCTGTTGAGACAGGACCTCCATTTGGCTGGTACAGACAGTTTGGAGAAATGCCCTAAAACAAACGCAGAGACCCCCAAGACCCATTCATGGAGGAAATGGTCTAGCCTTGGCTCTGGGGCAGATCTGAGGTCAAACCTGGCTTCCCTGCCCACTGACTGTGTGACTGGGGCTGAGCTGGGTGACCTCTCTGCCTCAATTTCCTCATCGTTAAATAGGAACAATAGTAGCCCTCACCTCCCGGGGTGCTTGTGGGGCTCATACGCTCCCTCCCAGAGAAGTGTTTAGCATAGTAAGTGCTCACTAAAAGCTGTCATTGTTGGGGAGGTGCATGTTAGGTAAGATGTGGGAGTCGGATCTCGCCGTCTCTGCCATCACCACTCCCTCTGTCTCTCTCTGTCCCCATCTGTCTCTCCTTCTGTTGTAGACTCTGTCTCCCTGTCTCTTGCTGTCTCTGACTCTCTGTTTTTCTCTCTCTCTCTCTGTGTGACCATATGAGCTTTAGAAGCATCTGTGAAAACGCTAAGAGTCCAGGAAAATGAAGCTAGAATACAAAGAGGAAAATGCAAGCTAAAAAGGAACAGTACCATGAGTGCAAAGCTGTATCATCACACAAGCTCAGGAATATTAATGGCAAAAAAATGCACCTTTCCAGCAGGATGTGGGACCCTCTCAACCTATGTGGTGGGCTGTGCTGGAGGCCTGACTGGCTGCACAGCTGGGCCCGTGGTTGCCTCTGTCTCCTATTTCTTTGGACCCAGGGCAGCCTTGGGCCGGGGAGAGCTGAGTAATGAAGAGCAAAGATTCTGGCCCCGATGGCCACAGAGTGCCTTCTCTGTTGTATGCTCGCTGCAGGACCCGGGGAAGGGGGGATTCCATTAGTGACTTGTGTTCTTCGAGCTCATTTACAGAGGACCTACCACCTACCATGTCAGGCCCCGGAATGCAACAGTGTACAAGATACTCAAAAACCCTGCTTGGTGGCGCGGAGAGCACAGGGGGATGCACATGGCAGCTAATGTAAACATGAGGGAACAAATACGCAGGACAGTTTAAGAGAGTGCTGTTATCTAACTAAAATAAACTATGGTTATATAATAGAGAAAGATAGGGATGGAGCTGCTTTGCCCTGGGGATAAGGGTCTGGGAAGGCTGCTCTGACCTTAATTCACAGAGCAGAATGATGAAAAGGATCTGGGCCTAGAAAGTTCTGGGAGAAGGGCATTCCAGAAGAGGGAACAGCAAGAGCAAAGGCCCTGAGGCAGGAGCAAGCTTGGGGGCCGGTCATGATTAGAAGCTTTCAGAGGAGGAAAAGATCTCAGGAGCAAGACTGTCTTTGCTAGGTGTTTCAAACAAGTCACTTGCCTTCTCTGAGCCTCTCTTCCGCCTGTGTAAAATGATTAAATCCAGTAGTGGGCCAGAATCTCTCTATATCAGGGAATGATTGGGGTTTGGGAGGATTTGTCTTGAAACTGGGCATAGCAGAACCGCTGTTCGTACTTGGATTATGTGGGATGACTTTTTTTTTTGGGGGGGGTGACAATGGAGATTATTTGGGGCTGAAAGCAATGCCCCAGTCTCCCCACGGCTCAGCCCCTGATTTTAGGAGTTAATAGCCTAGAGCACTCGGCATAATGCCTGGCACAGAGCAAGTAGACAGGAATGGGGAGGGCATTCCAGGTGGGAGGAAAGGCGTGGAGATGGGAATGTTTAAGGCGTGTTAGGGAAGAGTGAGGAGACCAGCTTGGCTGGTGGGGAGGGGTGAGAGAGGAGGCTGGAAAGACAGGTTGAGGCCCAGGATGAGATCTTGAATGGCACGCAGAAGGAGGGTAGGCCTTCGCTTGTAGGCAGCGGGGAGCCATTTTTCATTCTAGAGCAGGAGAAGCCACAGAAATGATTTTTGGTTTTGGTTTGGTTTTCAGTGAAATATTTTAGACCTTCAAAAAAGATTGAAGGCTAATAAAATAAGTTTCTGCGCTGCCATCATTCAGCTGAAGAAGAAAACACCCCAGTATAGTTGACAACCCCAGCAGCCTCTCCCAGTTCTCTCTCTCCCAAAAGTCGCTGCAAGCCCAGTTTTGGTGTTCAGGATCCCGTGCATGTCTTGGTCTTCCTGTTGTTTGTTTGCTGGAGGTGTAAAGTACACACAGTGAAATGCAAAAAATCGTACATAATTTGATAGCTCATGGGATCGCCACCTGCTTCCAGTTATAAGACCAGCTCTAGCATTTGGTCTTGGCATTCTTGAACTTCAGGTGTGTGGAATCACTCCATGTGTACTGTCTGGTATCTGGCACTCTCACTCAATGTTACGCCCATGAGCTCCCTCTGTTTTGTGCCCGTGGTTCATTTCCTTTTCCCTGCTATGTCGTAGTCCCCTGTTTGAACAGACCACAGTTCTCTTGACCCCCTGACTGTCTACGGAGATGGACATTCCTTCCCGTTTCCAGTATGTTGAGTAGTGCTGCTGTGAACATTCTCGTGCATATCTTTTGCTGGGCGTAAGAACACACTTCTTTTAGTCTCTGTTCGATAAGGGAATGGCGAGGTGATGGGGTATGTGTGTATTTAGTTTTTATAGCTGTGGCCGGTTTCCCAAAGTGGTTGTGCCACATCTTTATACTTTTACACACACACACACACACACACGCACATCCCTGAAGGTTCAGGGGCCCTGCTTTGGTTGTGGGTGTGATGGTACAGTGTCTCTTGTACATTTGCTTCTGCAATTTGCTTTTTTTTTTCCCCCTCCAAGTCGTGTTCTGGAGCTCTGCGCCCGGTAGTGTGGCAGCTTGTATGCATCGATGAGGTGGAGGGGCTGCTGGTACAGATGGATTTGAGGGACATTTAGGGAACCTGGTTGTAGGGGGAGGAGGAAGGAAATAAGACCCAAGACTGGGTTGTGCAGGGCCAGAAAACCGGGGTTGAATCCTCGTCCAAGGTGACTTTCTGGCTGGGTGATCTTGGACACTTGATTTTGTTGTCACAGCCTCGGTTTTCTGATCTGTACTTTGGGATTTCCCCCCACCCTGGGCCTGGCAGGGTGGTTGTGAGGGTTGAGCGAGTAGTCCTTCAGTGGACTGGGCAGGGTTTGAATCTTTCTGTTAGCTGGCTGACTTTAGGGAGGTTGCCTCCTCTGAGCCTCATCTGTGAAATGGGGAGAACGCTACTACCTGCCTCCTGGTGGATGTGTGAACCGCGAAAGGAGATCCGTACATAAAGCATTTATCACACGCTCGATAACGGAGAGCTACACGTTATCATTACTGTTGCCGCTGCCTTTGCTTTCCTTTCCGCAGAAGGTGGGTGCCAGGAGGGCACGGCCTGGCCGTTAGCCTCCCTCTTCCTCCCGAGGTCATTGGAGATTTGTGGAGTCTCACTACACACCACGGCTAGGTCCTGGCTGGGTGACCTGGGTGAGCTGAGCCCCTGCCAGAGCCTCGGTTTTCTCCCGTAATAGGGGGCTCGTGGCAGGGCCTGCCTGACCAGGAGGTTCCTGCTGGGCCTGTGATCTAGAAAAGGGAAAGAGCTCTAGAGTGGGTAGGTGAGGCCTTGTGAGGGGGTGACATTTTCCTAGCAAAGCTCTGGATGCAATCTTGGGGGACCTCCTAGAGATGGACGGGTGGGAGCGTTTCTGACTGAGCCCCTTTGGAAAGGGGACATAGGGGTGGGGAGGAGAGAGACGAAGGGCATTGTGGCTCTGCTGACCCCCTGATGGAAGGTGTGAGCAACAGGGATGTCCAAGCCCCTTGCTGCAGGGGCGTACTTAGGGTATCCCCCGACCCCCGGGTACCTTGCAGGGTAGGGACACTTAGGCCATAGTGAGAGTGAGGCTGGTGGCCCAGTTCCCCACCTGTCTCTGATGTCCATGGGCTGTGTGGCCCTGGGTGCCAGGTGTACCTTCTCTGTGCCTCAGTTTCCTTTGCTTTGAGTGTCTCAGGTAGGCCTCACTCTCTCATCTGCTGGGTTTCCCGGCCCCCGCAGACCCCCTGGCCCGGCCCCCTTGCCCGCATGGAGGCTGAGGCCAGGGCTCAGGGCCAGGGCCGCGCACCTTGACAACCCGCCCACGTCAGGCACAAAGGCCCATTGTTTGGGCCCACGTTGGCGGGGAAGCGGGCGGGGAGCAGCCGCCTTTCACCCAACCCGCTTGTGGTCGGCGGGGACTGAGGAGCGATTCACAGAGGCCCCCGCCCCCTGACGGGGCACCCGGCCAGGCCGCCTCCCGGGCAGGCTCCCTTGCCAAGCTGGCAGCTCCTATTCTGAGTTGGGCCTCAGTTTCCCCAGCAGAGAAGAGGGCAGCAGAGTGGCTCTGGTGGGCCGGGCAGAACTTGGTCTTTGACCTCGCCGCCCTGAGAGCTGTGCCATGGGGCGGTGGCTTCCCCCGGCCCGGAGAGACAGCTCCAGCATCTGAGGAAGCCATAGGTTCTAGAGCTTCAGGGCCCGACAGGCCTGGGTTCAAATTCTGGGGGATTTGGGGTGATTCTTTCACCTCCGTGACCCTTAGTTTCTTCGTCTGTGAAAGGAGACTTGGAATCCGTGACCCTCAGGGTAAAATGAGAAAAGGTATCACAGGTGACATTTATTTGGTTGTCCATTCAAAAATATGTCCTGGGTCTCAACCATGTACAGGATTATTTGGAGAATTTGGGTGCAAAATGAAATATAGCACCTCTTGTTCAAAATAAGAGCTCCGAGATGGCAACAGCTTTAACCAAACATGGAAGCTTCTAGGCGTGGGACTCTGTGTGGTGGCGTGGGTTGCCTACCCATGAAGCCCACCCTGACTGGGCCAGGCACTATTCTGGGCTTGGGGACACAGCTCATAACAGAGGCAAGCTCGTGTCCTTGTGGGGATGACAGTCTGTTGGGGGACCCAGGGCTTCCTTGGGGGCTGCCTGGTAGATCTTTCTGAAGCAAGGTGCCCCCGGAGGCCTGCTCCTCCAGGGCCTGCTGGCCAAGCTTGTGGGGTGAGCTGAGGTGACCGCCTCACTGAGGCTTTGTGTGAGTGACCCCGCATCTGGCTGGGCCCCCGCCGGAGTAACGGCTGACATTTACTGAGCACAGACTCCATGCTGGGGCTGATCCAGATGCTTTTCCCAGTTTACGCAGATCGTTTTTGTAACAGCTCTATGAGGAGGCAGGGCAGTGTGGTTCCTTTCTATACAGATGGGGAAACTGAGGCTCAAGTCCGTGAATGGCAGAGGCAGGATTTAAACCCAGGCTGTCTGGTGTCAGAGCCGTAATCTCCTCATCCTACTGTCTGCCAAGGGGGGCAGCGGTGAGCCAGGTGGTGTGTGCCTGGGACAGAGGCCCTGCTGGGGTTCGAGGCTGGGAAGGGCGCGGGTGTGCTGGTGGCCCGCCAGCTGCCACCTGGGTTGGCCCTGCTGTGGCCCTGAGTCACAGCCCTGTGTCCTGGGAAGCTGGCTGTGCCTCGGGCACCCGTGGGGCCTGAGTCACAGCAGAGCACACCCTGCCACCCTGCCCACCTCCCGCCTGGGCCTGGGGACAGGTAGGCCCTAGAAGCAGATCCCTAGGCAGGAACTCACTGTTCCAAGTTATCCCAACATGGACTAGCTGGCTGGTGAGTTACTGAGCTCCCCATCCCTGGGAGCATTCAAGGAAGGAGAGCCTGTCAGGGTGCCAAGGAGGATTGCTGTATCAGATTGGGCCCGGTGTTGGAGTATGTGACTTCCAAAGCCCTATACTTTGTTCATGTACCGTGAGCAAATGGTCTAAAATCCAAAAAGGACAAAAGGATAAAGAGTGAAAAGTAAGTGTCTGCCCTCCCTGACTTCCAGCCTCCAACTTCTCCTCCCCAGAAGCAGCCACCATTAACTGATTTTCCCCCCTGGAGCTAATTTATGTACACACAAACAAATACATACATTTTCCTTTCCTCCCTCCTTCCCTCACACACATTTGATAGCCTACTTGTTTATATTCCATTCTGCCCCTCACTCTATTCCTGTTTTACTTGACCCCTTATCTTGAAGGCTGTTCTGATAGCACACACAGTATGCTGCCTCACACTTCTTACCTTACCACATGGCATTCCTCCCTCCCCCTGCCCCGTCCCACTGTCTAAATCATCTATACAGCACATTCAATGAAAGGGCTTTCAATCCTGGATTCTGTATTTTGGGGTTGGTGCCCTCCTTCACTCTGACAGCCTGAGGAAATTTTAAAAGTTAGCCTGGGAACTGTAAGCTCTTCCCACATCTGCAGGGATGTTTTGGTTCGGGGGAGGGGGTCTGTTTTTGGTTGAAATTATACAAGAAGTAAAATAGAGAGAGCAAGAGCGAGAGAGAACCTTTTCCCCACACACCTCTGTGCCAGGCACTGAGGATCTAATGGTGAACCCCACAGGCCCCAACTGATCTGCCTGCAGTGTGGTCAGGCTGTGTGAGGAGGGGTCTCTGTGTGGTCCCAAGGAGCCCAGAGGAGAGGACTTCCTGTGTGTGTGTGTGTGTGTGTGCATGTGTGTGTGTGTGCACATGCGCACATGTGTATGGGGTCAGCAATAAGACGAGTTAGATGGGGCTTTTAGGGATGCATAGGAGTTCATATGAGAAGTGTGGAGATGGGCCTGCCAGGCAGAGGGGGCAGCAGGGAGAGCAAAACACCTTGGTGGGTGCAGAACTGACCACCAGCTTTGATTGATTGAGTGCTGGCTGTGTGCCGGACAGTGTTCAGTGCTTTAAAGTCATTGCTGCATTTAAACGCCCCAGAATTCTAGGCTATTATCACCCTCATTTTATAGATGATAACCGGGGTGCAGAGAAGCATAGTCACTTGCTCATGGCGACACAGCTCAGCCTGAGCTCTTGGCTGTTCTCATATTTCACAAAGGCAAAGGGATAGCCGCCAAGGCTCTGAATGTTAGACTTCAACCTCTGACCTTCCCAGCTCAGGTCCTGCCACAGCTCAGAGGCTCCCAGGGGTTGCTGATGGCTCCAGGACCCCCTGGTCTGAGCCGCCCTCCACTCTCACAGCCAGGGTGGGTGCTCCGGGCAGTACAAGACCTTTCTGGTGAGCTGGGAGCTACAGGCACTGCCTAACCACCAGGGAGTACTTGGGCCACACAGACCCTGGCCTGTCCCCACTGGCGGGTTTCAGATGCGGCTGGAGACTGGACTGGATTCCAAGGTCTTGGTGCTACGAGGCCTCCAGGCTGTCTCCGGTAGAGCTCTGGTCAGTACTGTGGCCCAGCGCGCCTGGGCTCCGAGGGGCAGAGTGTGAACAGATCCTGGCCCCCAAGATCTGTTTCCCATGTGCTTTGGTGGGTATTGGGCCTGAGGCTTTTTGGAAATCCCACTGATCCTGCAGTGTGGGAATTCATCACCCCATTTTGCAGATGAGAAAATGGAGGTTCAGAGAGGTGAAGTGACTTGTCTGAGGCCACACAGCGAGGGAAGGGCAGAGCCAGGACATGAATCCAGACCCCGAGGTTGACTCTTCACCACGCCACACTGCTGCCTCCGTGCGGAAGGGTTTTCCAGTCTGCCCCCGGGAGAAGCTTCATCTCTCTCTCTCTCCCCTGGTGTTCTGGAAAGGAGCAATGAGCTGATTGTCCTGGGGAGCTTGACTGCTGTGCCCAGGAACTCAGGATCAAGGGGAGACCTGGAGATGGCCCGGGCCACTCCCCTGACCCCTCTGCCAGCATTAAGACAGGCCTCCTTGCTTCTCCAGCAGCGAGAGAATAATAGTCGGTTCAAATGTCAGGCCTGCTCTGCTGCCCGTGGGGAGACTGGTTGAGCAGGTCTGGGGGAGGGATGGAGGGAGGAAATTATTAATAATTGCAAAGCAACCAGCCTTGCTTCAGGCCTTGAGATGAGATGTGGGACTGGGGATGCTAATCCTATGAGACCCTGCCCTGGAGTGAGGGGCACTCTGCAGCTTCCTGGGGGCCTGCGTGTGTGTGGAAGAGGCAATTGGGGGCACAGAATCAGCCTCTGATTTGAGACACATCTTGGCCTCCCTGCCTCCCAACAACCCTCATTAGGAGGGCTCTGCCAATGAGCAGGAGGCAGGAAAGAGATTAGTGTATGCCTTCAGAAGGTGTCTCACTATACCCAGATGAGGCTGGCATTGTCTTCAGTTGACAGTCAGGGAAACTGAGGCACGGAGTGGCTCAGCCGGGATTTGAACTCAGGATGTTTGATTGCACCTAGACTGCCCTTGCTGGTGTTTCCACACTCGATTTAGCATGGAGGGAAAGGCCCCTCTCCCCCCAGCATCAGCACAATCACCAGTGTCATACCCCAGAGGATGGGAGTTGGTGCTAGGCTTCTCTGAACCTCAGTTTCTTCATCTGTAGAATGGGGAACCAGAGTTCCTTCCTCCTGGGTCAGGGTTGGCTGACAAGGGGTGGAAGTACGGAGGTAAAGGGCAGGTTTACCACCTGCCTACCATCTCTCCTCCGGCACCAGCCCCTGGCGACCATCACTCTACCAACGTCCTTTCTTTCCTCCTTTCTCCAGCACCCACTGCAAGCTCTGCCGCGTCGTGATGACCACAGGCAGCTCTCCACTGGGTCTTCCTCGGCCCCTGGGGGACCTACAGAGCGGGTTCCCTAGCCGGGCTTGGGAAAACTCACTCTGAAACGTCTTGTGAGTGATCAGTGCACACTCTAGCTTGAATGGTGCAAACCAAGGCCCTTTAGGGAAAGAATGGTAGAGATTCTGGGAGCTGAAAGCCAACCTCTGGGCTTGTGGCTAGCTGCCCCCGATGGCAGAGGCATGCCCGGATCGCGTGCCACTGAGCTCCAGGATCGCCGCGTCTGTGGGGGACCTCCGGGCGTCCCCCTCCTTGGCCTGCCCCGATGGACCGATAAGGCTCAGCTCGGAGGAGGAGGCGGCGACCATAATTACAGGCCTCAGTGGTGGCGGGAGGCGAGTCATGAGGTGGGGGTGACTCAGAGGATTGCTCCACGAGTAGAGCGGGGGTGGGGCCGCCCGCCCATCTGCCCCTCACCCAGCTGGCCTGAGGAAGGCCTGGGCACCTAAAAGGCCCTTCAGGGCCACTGGGTGCAGCTAGGCCAGGGGCTTACCCCTGGGCCGGTGACTAGGGGCCCTGTGCCTCTTGGCATCCTTGGGGCTTGGCTTTGTGTCGGGATCTGGGCGGCTGGGTTTTCCCCTTGCTCCCTCTGGGCATCACTTCTGGGAAGTGGGAATCAGGGCTCAGAGGCGCCAGACAGTGGGAGAGCCTGAGAGCGGCAAGCTTGTGGCCTTGCAGATTTACTGAACCACGGGGGGCAGGGAGCGGGAATCCCAGATTCACCACATGTGTGGACTCCATGGACCAGCAGGTGCTGGTTTCTAGAACTAGTGCCTCCAGGTTCAAGGACTCATGGATTAGCACATCTACAGAATTACAGATTTATAAAATCAGGGAATCGGTTCCAGTCGGTTCCAGAGAATTCATACATCCATGGAGAGAGAGATTAAAAAAAAAAAAATCACAGCAGCTGAAGAATTTCGGAATAAATGATCTTGGTGTCTTCCGCTTGCTCCCACATTGGTCAGAAAGAAGAAATAAGAAAAGGGAATGAAAGTATAAATATTTATCTTGTTCTATCCAGTGAGAGGGAAAGCACATGAAACTAAGAGTCGACAACTGGTGAATTTGAGACATTCGTTGTGCTGGCTTTTTCTTTTGAAATTTCTCTGGTTTTGAAATTTACCAGAAGGAAACATTGGGGAAAAGTGAAATAGGAAATGAAAGGTAGACATGAGGTATAGTGTGACAGGTGCTACACCTGGGTGATCTGTAACGGGGTGACTTTGTGATTTCTGCATCTGTAACTTTCTTGACTTTTTCATCGTGGTTTTTATCTATATGGTGTTCAGGTTCCCTGCCGTAGTCCAGGAGCTATTCTAGATGCTCTGCAAATATCAACTTATTTAATTCTTAACAACAACCTTATGAGGTGGATGTCATTGTGGTGCTCGTTTCACAGATGGGGAAACTGAGGCACAAGAGGGGAGTAACTTATTCAAATCGTGCTCAGTGCCTTGTTAGGGGCCTGCTGCCTGCCAGGTACTGTGCCAGACTCTGGGTTAAAGTGGCAGCTGGGACGGACACTGTCCCTGCCCTTGGGGAACTTGGCAGGGGAGACAAATAATAAACAAACGAGTAAGATTATTGGATGTTTAAGGAGGAAAATGAGCCTGCTGCTTTGAGGGGGCAGGGGGTTCCCTCAGATCGAGTGAGCAGGAGTACCCATCTGAGGAGGTGGTTTTGAGCGGGGGCCTACGGGAAAGAAGGAGGCTCACTGGGCATAATGCCCTCCCTTTGCCCCGGCTCTGCCTTCTGCTGGGAATGGCCTTCCCTCTGCCTCTCTGTGCCAAACTCCCACTCACTGTTCCAGGCTCCGCTGGGCAGGCACTTCTGGTGGTGGGGGATGGACTGGGGGGCTTCCCCAGCCTGAGGGGGAACCTGTCCTCCCCTGTCTTCTCTTTCCTCTCTGTTCCTCGGGCAGGCCCTGAATGTGGGGGCCTCCATCGAATCGGCAGCGACACCCACCTGCCAGCCACTATGCTGGGGTCTCTCCCAGAGTGGGAGGGAGGATTATCTCCTAGGAAGGAAATTAAAGTCCAGAGAGGTGAAGAGACTTGCCCTAGGACACACAGCTAGCAAGTATTTAAGGAGGGGAGGGGTCTGACTTCCAAGCTGCCTTTTGATTATGGTTTTCCTGCCACTTCCCTGCCACCCTGGCTGGGGGCCTTCTGAGGGTAGGTGCTGGGAGCCCAAGTTAGCTCAGTGCCCGGCATCCTGGGCTGCTTGGAGAAGGAGTGTGGAATGATTTGACCTTTGCCAGGCTGAGAGCATGAATCTGAGCAACGGCTAGCTATGCCTGAGCCTTGGGTGGCGGCGCCAGCCCCAGGGGGAGGCAGGTAGGGACCCAACCCCTGGGCATCCAGAGGGACCTGGTGCCCACTGGCACCCTCTATGCTCCAGTGAACCTTAAGAACCTACTAGGGTTGAGTGTCCCATGTCACCCCCTTGCTGGGCTGGTTCAGAGCCTTTGCTGTCCAGGCGTGTTCCTGGAACCTCCTGGCCCACCTGCACACCCAGTTCCCATCCTGGCCCCAGGGGCTCCACCAGGTGGTGAGGACATCGAGGTGTTCAGAAAGTTCTGCCTTAAATGAGGGGTGCAGGTGCGTGGGGATGGGTTCCCCTCCCTGCATCTGTCACTGAGGAACCTGGCAGGATGGAGAGAGCCCAGACATGGAGTTCTCAGGCTTGGCTCAAAGCTGCTCTATGTTTTGAAGCTCTGAAGTCTGAAAACTTGGTCTTATCTGCAAAATGGAGACCATAAAACCACCCGCCCCGGGGATGAAACAGCACCACGGTTGGCACACAGCAGGTGCTCAGCAGACACGGGCTGTTGTAGCTAGAGATCAGGGCCACTGCTGACGATTTCTGAATTTTTGTTTGCTCATTCATTTCAGCGGTATTTCCAGAGACCCTACTATGTGTCAGGCCCTGGGTAGAGTGTTCGGGGCCCGTCACAGAACAAAGTAGACAAATCTTTGCCTTTGGACAAAGGGACAATGAATAAGTGAACAAGGAAGCAAACAGCATCATTTCCGATGGCGGTAAAGGCTTAGAAGGAAATGAAGCAGGGAGGTAGGATAGAGAGTGACCGGGGACGTCTTTTAAGGAGTGGGTCTGGAAACAGCCTCCCTGAGAAGCAGCCGCAGCCTGAGGGAAGGATGTTGAAAGTAGGGGGAACAGCAGAGGAGAAGACCCTAAGGTAGGACCAAGGGAGGTGGGTTCGCAGAACAGTAGTGCTGCCACTATGGGGGGCGCAGAGTGGGGGAGAGGGAGAGGGTGGAAAGAGAGGGAGGCAGGGGTGAGGGCTTTGAATTTCATTCCAACAGTGACGATTATAAACAAAGAGCAAAGTTGTGAATGACTTCATTGTATGCCCTCCCAGCCCAGAGCTTGGGCGCTCTGGATCAGGGTCCTGAAAGAAAAGCACCTGTGTGCAGCTCCCCATGCCAACTCTCTTGTGTAAAGAAATGCAAAGGAAACAGGTCACGGCCATCTGTGAGGGGCAGACGCAGTGGGTAAGACGCAAATGTGTTTGTTAGTTGTGTACATGGCCACAGTGTCTGGCCTTCAGGGCTTGTGGGGGGTGTGAGGAAGGCAGTGGGGGTGGGGCGTGTAACATCACCAGCCCTGATTTCAGCAGCACCGTGTCAACTGGGGAAGGCTTGGGAGATCAGCTGGTTCAACCCCCTGACTCCCAGATGAGGAACCTGAGGTCCAGACAAGGGGAAGTGAGTGGCCAAAGGTGACACTATGAGTCAGAGGCAGATGTAGGACTTGAACCCAAGCCCCTGACTTCCAGCCCAGACTTTCTGAGAAATGGGTGTCTTGCCATGTGCTTCCCCTTTGTTCTTTCCTCTCAGACAGTCAACTGCTCTCAGGGCCCGGGAGGAGGCCTGGGACAGGGGTCTGGAGATTTGGGGCCCACTCCCTCACTCTCCTGAAGAATTTCTTGGTGCCACCACTGGCATTTTGACCCAGGTAATGTACCGTCTGCTTCGGAGGCTGTCCTGGGGGAGCCTTCAGACCATCTTCCAGATGGACCCCTGCCCAGAAGCAGGGGCAAAGGAGTGCCTCTGGGAGATCATAAAGTTTCAGGGAAGGAGGAATTCCACTTAGGATTAGTAATGATCCCTGAGGGTTAACCCCCCGCCGTGGCATTGCTGGATATTGACGTAAACGACAGGCATCTATAGGATGAATAACCCAGGGGCTACTCCCATGTCAAGAGAATAGATCCTTTGGCTCAAGACCGATTTCCACACAGAACGATTTTCACAGAGCACCACTTCCCGTCAGCCTGCAGATGAGCACGCCGTGACCCAGAAACCTGAGGTCGGGGGCTCAGAACGGACGGCCGCACGCTGACAGTGCTGATGCCGGAGACGAGGCAGCCAGGTGCGGAGAAAGCCATTCCACGGACTCTAAGAGTCCGGTGGAAAGAAGCAGCCTGGAAAGAGAAATGAGTTTTGAAGCGTAGACTTTATTCTTTAGGACAGTTTTAGATTTGCAGAAAAATGGGAACGATAGCACCCTACACCCAGTTTCTCCCATGGATAACGCCTTAGCGTTAGTGCGGTGCCTTTGTCGTAATTAATGCTCTGCTGTCGAGGCATTCTTGTGAACCAAGCCCACGGATTGTTTGGATCCTGTCAGTGTGCACTGACATCCGTTGGCTGGTACGGGACCCCGCTCACAAGTCCGCATCGCATTTAGTGATCGTTTTCCTTCAGGCTCGTTTGTCAGTTTCCTCCAGTGAAAGTTACTCTGTTTCCCCCTTTTCATAGGATCCTCTTTGGGAGAAAGTCACTCTGTGATTTAGTTTTGCTTGTCTCAGTAGGGACCCAAGGATATTTATTTTATTTATACGTTGGGTTATAATTCAACACTACTGTATTTTCTTGCTCAGGTTGTCCCAGCTTTGACATTGGGGAGCCCTTTTATTTGCGCCTTGGAGTGGCCCCATCCACATTGGTGTTGTTGATTAGTGCTGTGTCTGGCTTTTGTTGTGAGCACTTTCTTATCTCTGGTACCACAAGATGCTCCAGGCTCATCTTGTATATTTTCTTTTCTTTTTTTTTTAAAGATTTTATTTATTTATTTGACAGACAGAGATCACAAGTAGGCAGAGAGGCAGGCAGAGAGAGGGGGGCGTAGGCTCTCCGCTGAGCAGAGAGCCCGATTCGGGACTCGATCCCAGGATCCTGAGATAATGACCCGAGCTGAAGGCAGAGGCTTTAACCCACTGAGCCACCCAGGCGCCCTCATCTTGTATATTTCCTGTGCCCATCTTAGAATCAGCCGTTTCTCCACATGGAATTGTGGCTCCTTCTATGGGAGAAGGGTATTAGAAACCAAGCTCTGGGGCTGGGTGTGTCCATGGCTAGTGGGGTGGCATTTCTTTTAGGCCTTCTCAGCTGACCATGCGAAGAAACATATTAACCCACGTGTATGCACATGTCTATAAATATTTTTGTATGTATCCATCTATATTTATATTTAGCCAAACATGAGTTCATCCTGATGTCTCCAGGATCCGTTATGATTTATAATGTGATTTGAAATAGTCGTGTGTCACAGTATTGATAACCATAATTATAGCTATCACTTACTGCTCACAGTGTTCACGGTGGTTGAATCCTGGCTAAGTGTTTAATGGGCATCATCTTTATGCTGCCTGACAGGCCTGGGTCCTGGTTACTTCCCTTAACCCCATTTTACTGACGAGGACATAAAGGCACAGAAAAGGTAAACATATTGCCCAAAGTCTCCCAGCCAGTAAGTGATGAAGTAGGCTTCAAACCCAGCCTCAATCATATCAGATATTAAGATGCACCTACATCCTGCGTTAATAGAACTTAGATACAAGCAAGCAAGCAAGCTTGCCCAAATGCTACCTTGAAGCTGACTGGTTGACACACTATTACTTTTCACAGATATTTAACTTAAATGTCATGATTTCCTTGGAAGCCAGTACGTTCGTGTTTTGGATCTCAGAGTTTCTGCTTGAGGTTCTGTTGTCTCTAATGACTAGCAGATGAAAGAACTTGGGCATTCTCTCTTACCAGTTTTCCCGGTCACTATGCTGGTGCATTCTCAGTGCCTCCCTCCAGCCAGCTCCATGGGAAATTTACAGGGACAGAGTCTTCTGGGCCCAAACATGCCCTAGGCAGCTCAGATCCCAGAGGGGCAAAGGAGGGCAGAAAAGAAGGAGGGAGGGGGCAGGCAGCCTTGGTGTTCTGACCCCCAGATATCCTGGTGTCAGTCTGGTCTCACCTGCTGGGCCTCTTTAAGGAGTCCTGGACAGGAGCCTGCCCTGACCCCCAGTGTGGCCTGAGGCAGCCCAAGCCTGGCCCCTCCTCTCAGGCATGTCCCACCTCCTCAAGCCCAAAGCAGCCTGTATCCCCCTCCTCCAGGAAGCCTTCTTTGCCTGCCCCACCCTCGATGATGTCCATGTTCTCTGAAATCCCATGCCTAGACCAAGGGTGTCAAACTAGGAGCCCTCGGATGTGCTTTCTTTAGCTTGCCCAGTCTTCTCGGATTCTGATTTGGTTCCACCGTTGAAGAGCGACAGGTTTCCTATAAACACGTGGACACTTGGCCTATCTTACAAAGGTTGAAAGTGTGGCAGCCCCGAGCTCACATTCCCCCCGGCTGGTTCAGCCCTTTGCCTGGCGCACAGTAGATGCCCAGCCGCTGTGGACGGCGTGAATGGGCCAAATGGAGGCCTGCCTTTGGAGGCAGACAGGACTGATTTTCAGTGCCAGCCCTGCCCCTTCCTGGCTGCGGGACCTGGGAAAAAACCTTTCTCTCCACTCGGCCTCCATGTCCTCCTTTGGAAAATGGGCTGAAATCTTACCTCAAGGTGTTGTTATGAGGATGAAGTGAGCTCATGGATGGGGTGGGCTGAGGACAGGACAGGTACTCCGGGTTCCTGGATCAAGAGTCGCCCCCACTTTCTTCCTTTGCTTCCATACCTCTCAGTTCCTGATGCCCCCGCTGTCCGTCCATTCATTCTGCACGTGCCTGCTGTGGCCAGCTTGAGGAATACCTCCAGGGCGGCCTGCCTGCTCCGGTTAAGGAGACATTCATTCATGCTGGCACTTACTTATTCATTCACTATTGAATACCTACTGTGTGCCAGGCGTTGTTTGGACCCTGATGATACAGTGGGGAGCAAAACGGACAAAAAGTCCCTGCCATCACAGAGCTGACGATCAAGTGGTGCCTGACGGACAGTAAGCCAGTCTAGTGTCAGGGAGCGTGAGGGTCTGTGAAGAACAACAGTGAGCACGACAGAGTGACTGCTGCTTGGTCAGGGAAGGTGTCTCTGTGAGTAGGGAGGGAGGGAGGCAGCCGTGGACCTGGCTCTCTGAGGTAAGAGCATTCCAGGCAGAAGGAACCACAAGTGCAAAGGCCCTGAGGCAGGCATGGACCTGGAGTGCTCAAGGGGCAGAGAGAAGGCCAGTGTGACTGAAAAAGCCTGAGTTACATGTTTCTGTAATGTTAGAACTCATCTCCTTCCCTTTTCCACATCCCTCTCCCCGCCTCTTTTTTTTTTAATAACAATGAGTCTCTTAATTTTGTAATCCAAATACACAATGACAATTTATAAAAATAGAAATAATATCTGGGAAGGCTTTGGCATGTTGCTGGTATGCAGGAGCAGTGACTGATATTATTATCATTTCTGGTCAGAATGAATCACTTACTCCCAACGTTTCCTAAAGAGGCAATGGACCCTGGGGCCCTTGACCACCATGGAGTGGCTTTCTTTGCCTTTTCCAGCTTTCTTGAGATGGTTGGCATACAACTTTGTGAGATTCGAGGTGTACAACCTGTTGAGATGATACACGTACGGATTGCAAGGTGATCGCCACCCTGGCATTCGTGAACACCTCTAGCGAGTGCCTTTCTTTGACGCACCATGCCATGGTTTTGGGGAGCTGAGTGTGGGTGGGTGCCTCATTCCATGGCTAGGGGAAACTCCTCTTCCTCCCCCCTTCTTTTCCCTCCCCTCCCCTCCCCTCCGCTGTTCTTTTCCCCCTGAAGACTCTTCAGCTGAAGGAAGCATCCAAATTTGGGAAGTCTGGTTTCAGGGCCCTCAAGAATGTGCATGCCAGGTCTCTGGAGTTGGTGCTACAGAGGGGCAGGGTTGGGGGGGGCGCTGCTCCTATGTCAGAAAGACAGGGCCGGGCTTCATGGAGTGCTTGAGAAGGAAGGCTTTAAAAGCAGACGCTGGTCCTACTTGAAGGCCTCTCGCTGTCTCCAGAGCAGAGCTTCTAGGCTCCTTCCCATCTCCCACCTCCCCTGCTCCAGCCCCATTGTCTCCTGCCCTGCCCACCAGGTCACCTCTTCCCTGGGCTCCCTGCTTCCCGCCAGGGGCCCTCTGCCAGTTTTCCAACATGGCCAGAGGAGCCCTTGGAACCAAGTCAGACCATGCCCCCTTTTTCAGAGGCCCTACAAAGCCCGAAAGGCCCGGCATGACAGACCCTGTCACCTCTCAGAGCTCACCTAGCCTCATCCCTGCCCCCGTTCCAGGGCATTGGCCTTCTTGCTACCCAGGAAGGGCTCTAGCTCTTTGACTGCTCACCTCCCTCTATGCAGGCAGTTTCTCCCCTCTTCTTGTGGGGTCAGCCTGGCCCCCAGCAACTTGCCTGCCCAGCTGCTCGCGGCTCCCTGTCTCCAGCCGCCAAGCCCTCTGTCACTGTTTGAAGAAACATGTTCCTGGATCTGCTCACAGGGCAACTGCCCCTGTCCGCTCAGGATGTCAACCCCAGGAGGGCCAGCTGGATCTGGGGGCTGTGCCCCAGGGCCTGGAACAGTGTTGGTGTGCGGTATACCTAGGTGCTCAATGCATGCTTGGCGAATGAGTGAGCACTAGTGCTTTAAAGTCAGACATTGGAATCTTTTCACAGTTCTTAAAATTCCAACAACAGATAGCTCAAGGCTCAGGGGCTCTAGGAGCCGCCTGCCCCAGCCAGGCCCTGCTGTGTGTCCCTTCCACTGTGTCCCTCTGTCCCTCTGTCTCCCTCTCGTCCCTCTTTCTCTCTCTCTTCCGTCTCTCTTTCTCTTCTCTGTCCCTCTTGTATCTTCATCCCTCTCTGTCTTTCTGTCTTTCCTGTCTGTCTGTCCTCCTCTCTGTCATCCCCTGCCCTCGCCTCCACAGGCCCTGGGCCAGCTCCTGATGCAGGCCGCTTTCCTGCCTCTGCAGCTGCCATCTGCCCCATGAGAGCCCCTCCATGTGCGACAACATTGGTCCCGTGAAGAGAGGGAAGCAAACCGGGGAGGCTAGAAGCTCTCAGCTACCTTCTCTTGGCATGACTCCTCAAAGTTATAACCTCTCTGCTCTCTGTGCCCCGATTTCCTTGTCTCTGCAAAGAGCATTAACAATTTCTGGGACTTCCTTTATTTCCCTTCCAAATATGCTTATTATTTTATTGGCTTGCGGTGAAGCTCAGAGAAGTTTATGGGTGGGAGAACTTTACCGCGGCAACCTCCCTGACAGCAGAAACCGTTCTTGCCAGGAGCTGACCATGTGTGGGCCTGGAGTGGGTGTGTTCCTGGCTTAGGCCACCGTCTGCCCTGGTCTTGGCACACAGGACCCTTTCTGCCTGGCCAGGCCTCCTTTTAGAGACTCGAACTCACTAGGCTGCCTCTAGTCTCACGGCTCCAGCAGGTGCTGTTCCCTGTGTTAGAGATGTTCTTCCTTCTGTCCTTGACCTGGTTGAATTCCTACTTCTGATTCTGGCTCAAACACTGCCTCTTTCAGGAAGCCTTCCCTGATGACATCCCACAAGTCAGGTCACTCTGTTAACCAACTTTTTATCATTTCTCACCACTGTATTACTTTATTTATTTGCTCTCAGGCCCATGAAGTTCCCTAACCCATTATCTGAGCTTAGCTTTCCCCTGGAGGGAAGTTGGGAGGCCTGGGCCCGTGAATCAGCAAAGTTCTTCTTCCCTTCTTGGTACTTTGTCTGTGGAGGTTGAGACTTGACTTCCTCCAAGGGGGACTAAATTCAGGGGTACATAGTGGAGGGGAGGTGGGCAGGGCCTCTCCCCATCCCCCAGACCAGCCTTCTACCAACAGACAGAGTCTCTCCATCTCCATGACAACAGCTCCCTGCCTGAGCCCCCATTGATTGCTCTTCTCTTCCCCCATCCTTCCTGGAGAGCCAAAGGGAGATTTTCAGAACCAAAATGAAATTCTCTTCCCCAGTCTGATGCTCCACACCCTTCCCTGGCCTCCTGTTACTCGGAGGTGGCTGGGCTACAAGCCCTCTGTGGTCTGACCTTCCCTCTTTCCCTTCCTGCCCTGGCAACACCCAGCTCCTTGTAGCTCCCTTCCTCTAGGTCTTTGCTCTTGCTGTTCCCTCTGCCCTGAACACTGTTCCCCCAAATGTATGAAAACCACAGGACTCCCTCCCTCACCTCCTTTTGGTCTTTGCCCAAATGTCCCTTTCCCAGCGAGGCCCTCCCTGACTGCCCTATTTAAAAATCTAATCTCCCTCCTGCCTCTTCTCCCCCTTCTCTTCTTTATTTCTCCCTGTAATCTTGGCACCCTGCAATAGACCACATAGCTTCCTGATTCATCATATTTCTTGTCTCTGTCTCCCACTAAAATGTCAGCTTCCCCAGAGCAGGTGCCTGGGTCACTGTGGCTCCCTGCTGTGTCCCCAGCAAGGAGTGGGCCCAGGGCTATGTGGCTCTGAGGTCAGATAGGCCTGGCTTTGGAGTTCTGGCTCAGTCACTTCCTGGCCTTTTCCTCTCTGGGCCTCGGTTTTCCCATCTAAAAAATGGGAGAAAATATGGGATTGGAGTAAGGGCAAAATAAAACCCTGTTTGTAAAGTGCCTGGTGCTTACATGTGTCAAGAGACTCCTCCTGTCCCAGGCCAACAAACAAACAAACAAACAAACAAAAAACCCAAAAACAAACCAAAATGAAAACTCATCGTGCACCATTTTGGGGAAATGGGTGACACCATTCTGGTCTGTCCACACCATGGACTACTATGCAGCTAAGAATGGTTCAGTTTTCCCTGGTGACTTGTGTAGCTCAACTTGTTTGTTTTTAAACATTCTTTATCACACAGGCATCTTTTTCTCTGGGATTTATTTTTAGTTGAAAGAGTTCAAAGTAGAATTCAGTGTGTATAGTCTTCTACCTTTGTTTTAAAAGGGAGGCAAATATATACGTTTATATTTTTCATATTTTAAAAATTGGAGTGAAATTCACATAATGAAAAAGTGACCGTTGTAATTAGTCCTTAAGTAGTTCATTAACTGTCTTAAAGTGTGCAGTTTGGGGACGTGAATACATTCGCAGTGTACAGACCACCTTATTTAGTTCTAAAACATTTTCATCAATCTCTGAACAGACCCTGTACCCACTAAACACTCCGTTCCTCATCCAGCTGCCCCCAGCCCCCCCCGCCCCTCCCCCCCCTCCCCGTGACCACCAGTCTGCTTCCCATGTCTACTGGGTTTATCTACTGTAGATATTTCCTATAAATGGGATCATACAATATATGACCTTTCCGGTCTGGCTTTTTCCAATTAGCATGTACCAGTCAGTACTTCATTCCTTTTTATGGCCAAATAATGTTCTATTGTGTGGACAGACCCCATTATATTTACCCATTCATCTGTTGATGGGCCTGTAGGTTGTTTGCGCCTTTTGAATACCGCCGCTGTGAACAATTGAGGAGAATTCTTGTTTGTGCGGAGATTCTTAAACGAGAAAAGCAAGATGCTGGAAAGGGTGTACAATGCGATCCTGATCTGTGAAAGAAATGACAGATGAAGAGATCCCTTGTCCAGGCATCGTCTGTATGGGATTTTCATGCTTACAGAAAAATATGTGAAAAACCATTCTCAACTGTCAACACAGGGAGAGAGAAGGCTTTTGCAGAAAGGAAAAGAGAAAAAAGAAGGCCAGATGCCAAATGAAAACAGTGCACACAAAACGATTCCATTTAGGCATGTGTGATGAGTTACAGATTGAGTAATTGTGTATGTAGATGTAAAAAAACCCACAAACCCCCAAAAACAACAGACCACCCCCCTCCCCAAACTCTTCTCTGCAAGAAGGACAGGGCAGGATCCTGATCAGATGGGGAAAATGAGGTTGGGATAGACGGGAACTTGGGGGAGTGGATGTTCTCTAGGGTGTCCCTACCCTCCTGAGCCCCACAGACTGTGAGGTCCCATGGGAGCCAGATTTCCTCAGTGTTGCCCATTCTCTGGCTGGGACCTGAGTAGAAGCCAGAATCCTCCTTGTGGGGGTGCAGAGGTCCTGCTTGGGGGCCCCTGTGCAAATGTGATTCTCATTTCCTGTAGGGAGGTGCTGAGCCAAGGGGAAAAGTAGAAGGGGACCCAGGAGGAGGGAGAAGTGGCCGGACTGGTTGATGGACCCCTTGAGCTCCAGTGACCTGAGAGCCCTCACCCGGAATCCTGGTTGAGTCTCCTGGCTGCCGAATGTGCTTTGTCTCCTCTGCTCATTCTTCCTTTAGGAAGTCTCGCAACCCCTGGAACATCACAGGAGATGGTTATAAAGAGCCTCAGGCCCCCATCACCAGCTTAGTCAAATCCTAACATCTTACCCTATTGATTTCAGATCTGTAGTCAATGGGGTGTGGTGGGAAACAGGGCTCTCAAATCGATAGCTCCAGGAAAATTGAATAAGGTGACTCTTTTCAAAGGTATGGGCAAGGCTAAGGGAACCAATGAAGGAAAGGTGCATAGTGAGGCTGGCATCAGTGGGACGCAGGTATCTGCAGAGACGGGGTACAGAGAGAGGCCCCCCTGGCAGGGGCTGAGAACTTGGGGAAGGACAGCTCCAGCCTGGGGGGAAGGGGCACAGCACAGAGAGGGCTCCTACAGCCCTCCCATCTCCTCCATTCAGGGAACCCCACAGGAAGCCCAGAGCAGGGCTGGTGGCATCCCTCCAGGTCAGCCTCAGAGGCATAAGGCACAGATGGGGCTGGGGAAGGTGGCGATCTGGAGGAGCAAAGGAGGGCGGACCACCAGCTGCCCCCACCTGCAGGGGTGGGTGGGCTGCAGTGGTCCCTGGTGCTGCTCAGTCTTCAGCTCTGACCCCGGATGTGGTTGACACAGGGTTGGGGGGGGTGCTCTCCTGCTGTCTGGGTTCTCTTTTCCCAGCTGCTGCGTGTCTGCCAACAACCTTTGCCATTTTTAAGCTCTGGTTTTTAAGCTCCTGTTAATGGAGCACTTCGTACCGGCTAAGTGTTTCACCCAGCTGATGGCTGTATCCCCTCCCCACGTAGTTTTATGGCTTCGGAAAGTGGGGTTCAGAGAGGAGCAAGGCTTTGTGCAAGGCAGGGCCTAGAGCTGGACTTGAACCTGGAGCAGCTGCTGTGGAAATCTGAGCCCTTAGCCGTGATGCCTTCTGCCTCACGATCCAGCCTTCTTTCATCTTTACCTGGTCAGGATCCCTGGGGGACTTCCTGTGGAAGGAACATAACGACCCTGGAAAAACCCTGATGCATGGTTCCAGCTACAGGTCCAGGGTACTCAGACCCCCTCCTGGGGAAGCATCCTGAGTCAGCCTGACCCAGGATCTGCCAATTCTGCTTCCATCAACTGGGGTGGGCATCTGTGACTCCCCTGGCCTCAGTCTTTCCCTCTGGAAAACGGGCGCACAGCGAGCCCCTCCTGCAGTGAAGTGGTAAAGGTTTGATGAGGTGATAGGCAAGAAGCCTAGGACCCGGCACACGGGAGGCCGCCGCAGCTGGCCCTGCTGGGTTTCTGATTTCCTGAGACGCCTCCTGGGGGCCGGATCCCCAGATGGAGGATCCCTGGGAGGGCCTGGTCCCAGGACAATGCTGAGCATTGAGTTCATGCCAACCCTGGTTTGGGGTTGGAAAAATAGAGTAATCTGGGCAGGACTGAGACAAAGACCTGGGAGCCGGGTTGGCCGAGGGGCGTCAGGTTACCCCCCACAGGCTGCAGCCACGCCGGCGGCTCCTCCAGCACCTCCAGGGGGGTGTTCTCCATTCCCCAAAGATTATAATTAAGTGAGTGATCAGGGCCCCTCGCTGAGGTCTCGCGGGCAGGTGCGTTTCATTACAGGAAGAACCACAGGTACAGGGGTTCAGGGGCCTGCCAGGGCGTGGGACTACCGCAGCAGTAATGGTGGCGGTGAGAACCGCCAGCCAGGCCCCAGGGGAATGGGGCCATTTGCACCGCGCTCCTCCCCAAAGTCCCACAAGGCAGGTCTTGGGTCACCCCCATTTCACAAAGGGGCAAACTGAGGCTCCACAGGTCACTCTGGCATCTGCTGCCTTCATTTCTTCAGCAGGGTCTGGGATCACACGGGTCTCTGGGCTTCCTTGTCCCGAGCTTCTCCTCTGGGAAATGAGGATTGCCCCAGTGCTGACCTCATAGGGAGTTGTTATGAGAATCAAGTGAGCAGGGGTGCAGGGAGGCCTCGGAAGATGTCTGTCCCCTCCTTCTGTGTACTGGGATGACATGCGCCAGGCTCTGCCTCTGAGGAGTTTGTGCTGGCGACACCTGTCGTCTACTCCCTCCTCTTTCTCCCTGTGTCAAGGGCTCTGGCCTTCAGGGCCCCGGGGTTTGGGAGGGGGAGGTTTCAGATGATTTTCTGCCAGGGGAGATGCACAGGGGGACAACTGGGTCCCGAGGCCTAGAGGCTGGAGAGCACTGTCTGGAGAGCAGTGTGGGGATTCAGTTAGACTATGGGGTTTGAATTTCAGCTCCATCATGTCTTTGCTGTGTGACCTTAGGCCTGTGTGACCTTACCTCTCTGATCTTAGACTCTTACCCACAGAATGAGCATGTGAGAAGAAAACCCTCTGAGAAGGGCTGATGTGAAGAGAACAGTACCTGGCACATAATAATACTCAATATATGTTGTTATTCCTAACCGTTTCCTACAGGAAGCCCACCCTGACTTCCTTTGGCTCCTGAGGCCACCTGGGGCCCGCTCCATCACTGGCTGTTGTTTCTTCCACGTGCCCATCTCCCACCCTCACCCAGATGAGAGCTGCCCCCCCAGAGCCCAGGACGATCCCAGCGTGGAGCCATGGGAGGCCAGGTGTTGGGTAGTTGGTATCTCTGAGCACCTAGATCATGTGCCAAGCCTTTCCCATACCAGTCCTGACTTTAACATCTTTCTTCTCCCAGGATGTTGACTTCACCGAGACTGGCCCATAGTAGGTGCCCGAGAAACACATGACAGAATTGTTGAGATGAATGCGTACTCAGAAGAATGAGGGCTTTCTGGGACGGGGGCAGGGGCGCTCAGCAGGTTGAGCTCATGTGACAATAAGAAGAAGAAAAGCAGCAGTAATAACTGTTATTATTTGCCGTGCTCCGGGCTCCATTCTGAGTCATTTCAGTTCATCTGCCCCGCAGGCTAAGTACTGTTAGTATTTCCGTCTCCCAGCTGGGGAAACCGAGGCACAGGCAGTTTAAAGTGGCTTACCCCAAGTCACACAACAAGTGAGTGGCAGAGCCAGTATCAGACCCAAGACCGTCGGGCAGAGGAGCCTGCCCTCAGACTGTCACAACATACCTACTCCTACCTGTAGGGAAAGTACTGTTACTGTACCCATTTGCAGATGGGGAAACAGAGACAAGATGGTCTACCCGTGTCTGCACAGAGAAGCTATGGCTGAGCAGGAGATGCCTGAGGGAGGGTCCTGGATGTCCAGGTGAGCACGTTGAGGCAATAGGAGGAGACCCCCACCAAGCTGTCCCCTGCGTGTCTCTGCCTGATACCCTGGCTTCTGCTTACCAGCCAACACCCAGAATGCTGCCCCTTCCGCTTGCCCAGGAATCTCAGGTGCCTTCACAATAGGATTCTCTGTCCCTGCAGCTGGTTTTCATTCAAGTCCTTTGTGCTGAAAAGAAAAAAATGAAAAGAAAACTTGGCTGCAAGCCCCCCGCCCCTTCCCCCGCTTCCTACAGAGAAGGGAAGATCCCAGCCTCTTTTTCACCTCATTCTGGGGCTCAGAGATATTCACAGCCTGCCAGAGGTTACACAGCAGAGTCAAAGCCAGGACCCTGGCCTTGGACTCCTCATCCAGTGCTCTGCTCATGGCATTCTAGCTTCAAGGCCAGTTGTGTACTTTCCCTACCCCTGCATCTGTTCTTCCTGGCTCTGTCCTCTAGGCCTGGGGGAGCAGAGGAAGTGGACTAATGTTCCCTGAGGCTTCCTACATGCCGGGCGCTCTGCCATCCCAAAACTCATAGAATCCTCAGTACAGCTCTATGAGGTCCTGACACCCCATTTCACAAACGAGGAAACTGAGCCATGGGGAGGTGATGTGCCTAAGGTCACACAGATGGGACATGGCAGAGCAGGGATTCGAACTTGGGTTCCCATTGCTCAGTTGCTGCCACACCTGGCACCTTCTTGTAGGGAGGCCTGAGCCCTGGGGATGATGGGGGTGTACTAGAGGGAAGTGGGAGCCTGGGTGGGG
This sequence comes from Lontra canadensis, assembly GCF_010015895.1. Taxonomy (NCBI): domain Eukaryota; kingdom Metazoa; phylum Chordata; class Mammalia; order Carnivora; family Mustelidae; genus Lontra; species Lontra canadensis. The sequence goes on along the minus strand of NW_022631059.1, from coordinate 10,820,681 downwards.
CCAGGACCCTGGAGTGGAGCCAGACAGGAACAATGGGTTCTCAGAGACAGTGGTGGCCCCGGGTGGGTGTGAGTTGGAGCCAGGGGCTGCGGGGCTAGGCTGTGGACTGGAGACTCAGCACTCCTTCCCTCTCCTCCAGCTTCTGGGTCAGGACCTAGGGACACACTTGACGCGTGGGCTCCCAAACCTGACAGACCGAGGGCTCCGGCGGGAGGCAGGAGGCAGGGTCAGCCACAGGCAACAGTAATGGCTAGCCACCAGACTTTGTGCTTCTCCAGGACTGCAGGAGCAAGGCCTTCCTGGATCCTCACCACCAGCCCAGGAGGCGGGACTCTCGTGAATGCCCTTTTACACACATGGAAAGGGAGGCCTGGAGAGGCCCTTGGCACTTGCCTAGGGCCACACAGGGACAAAGAGTTTTGTTGGGGGCAGGCCCGGATTCTCTGAGGAATAGTGAGCTGCCTGTCCCAAGAGGCATGCAAGCAAAGGTGGAGGGAATGCAGTGGGGTTGCAGTGGGGAGTTAGTGCTCCCTATTGGTGGCTCACTGCTCATGGGGCCTGGGGAGCCAGGGGCTGGGGAGTGGAGGAGGCCTCTGGGGGATGACGGGAGTCAATGTTATGCCCAGGATTGGTAATGTGCCCGCCATATGGTAGGCGCTCCCTTCATGGAGCCTCCACTGTTTGCAGACACAGGAACTCACACCTGTGGGGCCTGCCATGCCCACCACTGCTCAGTGGCTTTGCTGAGTGCCTCAGGGACTTTTGAGACTCACGACACCTCCGGAAGGTCCCCTGCCATATGCATCCCTATGAACAGATGAGCAAGGTGAGGCCAAAGGACCTGCGTGGGACGTAATGAGTGTGGCGGGATGCTTGAGCCGGTCTGCCTCTGCTATGTGGCCTTGAGCCACTCGTGGTTTCCTTGTGCCTCGGTTTCTCATCTGTACATTAGGTGTGACTATCCACGGCATCCTAGTCTTCTAGGTGAGTATCTGAATGTCTGTAAGGCTACATTGCTTTTCCCCAGGAGTTTGCTGCCCCAGTTGAAATCCTAAGAGACTCCTTTACAGCCTCCTCATTCCCACCCTCTCTCCACTTTCTCCCCTGTCTCAGCGTTCATTCCCAGTTTCCTCTTGTCCCAATTAGGCCATCTTCTATGCTTGGAATGGTATGACATTGAATTAAATCTTACAACAAGAAGTCTGGATATGGGGCCATTCTGGGATCCATTATCTGGGTTCTAGTTGGTATCTCTTCACTTCTCTTTTCTTCATGGGCCCCGGTGGCTGCTGTGGCACCAGAAGTCACATCCCATATAACCACATCTTAATTAGGAAGGGAAGGGGGTGCACAGAAAAGGGATTTTTCTCATCCAGAATCTCACTCTTTTATCAAGAAGGAAAATACTTCCTAAATGTCCCAGTAGACTTCCCCTGTGACAGTGTGATAATGGAGTCACATGTCCCCCATTAAACCAGAAAAGAGTTCCTGTGGCTGACTTAGATCAATCAGGACTCAGCCTCTTTGGCTGCCCCCAAAGAATATGGCTCTGAGGGTGATGGGGCCACAGCCTGGCTGGCCGCCAGTTCCAGTCTTACTGTCATTCATTTCCCCTCTGGACTGCGCCAGTGGGCCCAGATGTGCCAGACCTTCTCTGGCTTGTTCTCTTGGTGGTGCCAGCTCTCTTGTCTCCTCTTCCTCCCTGCCTGGTTCTCCTCAGGCCTCACAAATGGCCCTTGAGGTGAGGCGGAGCCCTCTCCTGCCTTCACCTGCCCATGCCCGGTGAGCTCAGCCACATGGGGTCCCTTGTTCCTGGACTCCCTGAGCCTAGCCTCTTCTTCCTCCCACGTCTCTGTCTCTGTCTTGCTCAGTTTTCCAATCAGAGACATGGGTGTCACTTAACCAGCCATGTCCCCCTCTGCACCCCCAGCTGAGAGATTGGCACTGCCACCCACCCAGCCATCAGGTCTCAGATCCTGGAGTTGTTTCCCACTTCGCTCTCTCCAGCCCCATCAGCCTTACCTTCCAACGGGGCCCAGAATCTGCCCACGTTCCCCTCCTCTGCTGCCATCCTCACCCTTCCCTGAGTCTGCCCTCACCGCTTCCGGAGGGGACCTGTGAGAGCCTCAGTCATTCCCACCGCTGCCCTGCTCAGAGGCCTCCCATGGCTCCCACCTGCCTCCAGAAATCCCACCTCATGGGCCCCTGCAGGATGGGCCTCTCTCCTCCCCACCCCTCCACCCTCCTTTCTGGTCATGCTGACTCTCACTCCCCCTTAAACAACACTCCAGCATTTCCCCTGCACTTTCCCCATCTTCGTCCTTGTTGTTCGTCTCCTTGGAACACTTCTTCTGGATCTTTCCATGACCTGCTCCCTCTCCTCACTTGGGCCTGTGCTCCTCAGAGAGGCCTCCCAGACCAGCCCTTGCTGCAGCCCCTCGCCCATTCTCCATCCCGGCCCTCATTCCTTTTTCTGCTGCGCACTTGCCATCCTCTATGTGCTCATATTTTTCAGTGTCTTGTGCCCACCCTGAAGGTGAGCTCTAGCAAGGAGCTAGTCTTGTTCGGCACAGGGCCTGGCACACAGGCGGCGCACAAAACACTGGGCTTGGCGGCAGTCTTGGCAATATCACCTCCCGGAGATGACCATGGGGACACTGTCTGGGTCTGGAGGTAACTCCTGGCTGAGGGTTGACGGCCACCCCCTCCCCCGACTCGAGGGGTGCTGTCTGGACCTCGGGGCAAGGGAGGGTCCCAGGCAATGGGGAGAGGATCTTTGAGCTTCCACCTTGTCCAGAGCAGAGGGCAACACAGCCTTCGGAAGCCTGGAGGTGATGCTGGGCAGGAATGGACGGTAGGAACTTTCAGCCCACCTTCAGTGCTCACTGTGGGGACATCTTGACTGATGGTTAAATGTTTTTCCTTTTTTTTCTGAGCAGTGGTACCCACTATTCAACAGAAGATCCTAGTGCAGTGGCCCACGTCTCCCAAGTGCAGGCTGTAAAGCTGACTTGTAAGGTGGAAATCGACCACGGCCAAGTTCCCCTTGGGGATTCCACAGGAAGGACACAGCCCTCCCCAACCGAGGCGGATGTACAGTTTCCACAACTTCAGCCCGCCAATCCCCCCTGCGTTGAGTCCCGCCCAAGGGAGGCCTGGCCAGTGTTCCGGGGGCCATGGTGTGGAAACAGAGTTGCATCTGAGCAGACTCAGGCTGTGGGGGAACTGCTAACCCATACCTCCCCCTCCTGGCATATCCACCATCAATCGGCTCTTTTCTCTCTGAGGCTGTCTTTTTAGTTTTTGCTGAGCATGTGTAATCAAATTCCTGTCAAAGTACCTAAGTTGTGGCTGCCCTGACTATAACATGATTAAGGGGGGGGGGACTGCTATTCTGCTTGGTATTGGGAATGGGGGGGGGCTCCTGGTCTTGACCTCTTCTCCAGGGTGACCCCAAGGCCCATCCTTAGAATACCAGGCTCAGGGGAACCCAGGGGAACCCATGATCAAGGGCCATGTCTCTGGTTTCCCTCCAGGAAAATAAGGCTGTGAGAGGTGAGGAAGGTCTTGCTTTGGGGACACGGAACAGGGAGGCTGAAGCAGCCATTCTGGGGGAGGGGTTCTGGGCAGGCAGGGATAGCACAGGACCCAAGGCCAAAGCCAGATTTAAAAGGGGCGTCTGGGGGTGTGACTTGTCCGTTGTACTATTCATTCTGTGTTTTATCATTCATTCATTCAGCAAATATTAATGAGGCACTTACTCTGTGCAGGTGCTGGGGAGGTGATGATCCCTGCCCACAAGTTGCTCATGGACATTAACCAAATCACTCTCAGAAATATCGATTTGTGACTGAGAAGTACAAAGTGATGAGGGCCTACAGTGGCAGGCAGGTTGATGTGATTGGGGAGGTCAGAAAGACTTCTTAGAAGTTGCTGAGCTGAGATCTGAAGGGTGATAGAGACCAAGTAGATGAGAAAGGGAGGAACAAATATTCTAGCAAGTGGGCACAGCAAGTGCAAAGGCCCTGGGGTGGGACAGAAGAGAGCCGTAGGTGAATCTAAAAGACCCTGTAGCTGGAGCTGTGAGGTGAGGGGTGAGTGGGGAGTAGGGAAGGCTGAGGGCTGGGCTCTCCTCAGAGGGAGAGCAGTCTGGTCTTATGCTTAGAGCAACAGAGAGCCTTGGGAAAGTCTGAGCAGGGAGATGGGTCAGAGGCACCTCTGCCTACCTCTGCCTTCTCACCTGACTACTTGGCATGCCCTGGCTCAGCATCTTTCATGAATGTTCTCTTTGAATCTCCACCACTTCTGAAGACTAGCTTCTGAAGGTGCAGGGTTGAGCCCACTTGTCAGATGAGGAAACTGAGTCTGTGGATCTTCCTATGGCCCCATCCGCTTCCTCCTGCCCAGAGAAAAGAGGAACAGGGAACCGGCGCCCCATAGTCAGCTGGGAAGAGTCTGGGTTGGGAATGGGGAGGGTGAGGCCCTCAGAGGCCTGTGTCTGGGATGGGCCAGAGCCCTGCTTCCGTTGAACCACAGCCCTGTGGCATGCCCCAAAAGGGAAGCAGGGGCTGCCTGTCCTTATCCCCTGTACCCTAGGGAGGGGGCTAGGGATGCCTGGTGGGGGGTGGTGGATGACAGACTGGGATCTTGAAGAACTTTCTGGTCAGCTGAACCCAGCTGGGTGACCTTGTGATCGAGCCTCATTAGCTGGGCTTCCTCCTCCTCTTCCTTCCAGCTAGAGGATCAGAGCCTCGCCCTTGCCTGTTCTCAGGATTAGCACACGGTGGGCCTCACTGATTGTCTGGGAGATGGGTGTCAGTTGAATGAGCTAAAGGTGTTTTTCTTTCTGAAAGGAGTAGCCAATTAGGTAAAGAACCCGTGCATTCGACATTCAACAAGTATTTATTGAGCACCCAGTGTGTTCCATGCCTTGTCCTGGGTGTTGTGGAGACAGCAATGAACAAGCCAGACACACATGCCAGCAGGCACCCCCACCCCAACCCTGCCTGCCCCGTGGCAGACATCACGAGTCGATCCTCTAGCCCACTGAAATCAGAATCCTCGCCAGCTGTGTGCTCTGGCTGGGGCCCGGCACCCGAGGGGACCAACCTGTCATTCCCAGACAGAGACTGTGAATATGGTCTCTGAAGATTCCCTGAGAACCTCCTACATGATTAAAGCTGTTTCCTTTCAGTCTCTTTCAACAAACATCTATTGAGCACCTACTGTGTGCCAGGTGCTGGGGACATAGCCATGACCAGGGTGGATATGATGCTTGCCCTTGTGGAGTTGACATTCCAGTGGGAGAGAGAGACAAACAAATAAGGAGGTCCTTCCAGGTGCGTGTCCATGCTACACAGACATAAGCAGAGGGGTGTTGTCGGGGGGAGATGGGAGAACCCCCCCCCGGCAGGGGCTGGGGGGCTGTTATGGGGCTGGAGGTGGCATTTATGGAGTCGGATGGAGGTGCAGCCACCAAGGAAAAATAGGGGGGAATGGTGTTACAGGTGGAGGGAACAGCAAGCAAAGTTCTGGAGGTGGGAATCGGGATTGACTCATTTTAGGAACAGGAAGACGTTTATATTTCTGGGGAGGTGAGTGACAGGAAAAGAAGGAGGTGGTGTTGGCGGGGGCAGGAGCCAGATGTCCGGGGCTGCAGGCCAGGGACGGTCATGTGGATTTTATCCTAAACGGTTGCCAGGGGGTTGAATCAGGGGAGCAACTTGGTTAGGATTACACTGGGGATCCCTCCAGCTGCCACGTGGGAAGGTTGTGTAGGAGGCCAGGGTGAAGCAGGGAGATCAGGTTGGAAACAACCGCGGGCTTCCAGGTGAGCGCTGATGGCGGCCTGGACCAGGGTGGGGGCAGAGAACTGGAGCTGGATGGCCAGGGCTGGCGGGGGGCCCAGGGCTCTGCATTCGGTTTCATTTTTCCTTCCACACAGTCCTCCCCCACTGTGGGGCTTCGGGTCACTGGATTTTCCCTGGTGCTGCTGGTGGAGCCCCCAGGATGCTGGTGATCTGGTCTTTCCCCCTCCCGGCCCCTTCCCCTGCCCCAGCCTGGACCCAGCCTTTTCTCAGTTACTTAGTTTCCCTGCTGCTGTGGTCCCCCTGGGATTCTGCTCCAGCCCAATGGGCTGTTCATAAAACACTTGGCGACCTTGCTGGGGAGAGGCTTTTTCCACAGCTGCCTTTTTCAGATCAGGTTTGTCCCCAAGGTGGGGGCCCTGAGAGTCTGGGCTGGCAGGAGCAGGTTTGTTTCCGGGTCCCTGATTCTAGAGACCCATCTGAAGGTAGCTTGCCAGAAGGCAGACTCTTTCTTGGGAGCGTCCCTCTGATTCAGCCCGGCACTGGGATAGAGCAGGCAGACATGCTGTCCTTCCTCACTCAGGTCCCAGGTGCTTGATTTCACAGTGCCTGGAGAGCTCTCTTGAGCAGGGTTCAGGGCTCCCTGGAGGGAGAATCATAATTGATTAGTAATGCCTGCTGTGGGCCCAGGACTGAGGTAATGGGATCACACTGGCTTGATGGCTGTGTCTCTAGCATGCACCGGGTCCTCAGGGCTGTCCTCCCTCATCATGCCCCTGAATCTTTAAGTAAAATAGCTACTGCTCAAAAACAGCCCATGGCCTTGGGTTCGGCACCAGTCAAGTGGGCATGGTGATGACATACCCCACCCCCCACAAGGGCTGGGGTGTGTGCAGGAAAGGCTTCCCTATTCTCTAGCGGTGCCTGGACACAGAGGCCCTGAGCTACATCGTCCAAAGTCATGCAGCTGAGAGATGGCAGAGATGGGATTTGAACTCCGGGCCCCTGAATCAGGGACAGCGGGTGGAACTGTTGGGCCGGGGTGCGGAAGGTGCTGCCTGGATCTCCCTGTGACCCTGGACACCACTTCTCCTTTCTGCCCAGTGCACTCAGCACACAGGAAGCCTGGCGGGGGCCTCCCTTGCCCATCCTGTCTGCAGCGGGTGGACATGGGGTCCTGGCGTCACCCGCCACCACCCCGGGCCTCCCTCTTCCTGTCTTGTGCAAGACAAGGCGTCCCCTGCGTGGAATGGGCAGGCGGCTCTGGTGGATGAGTGGACGGGTGAAGAGGGGCCTCTCAGGCGGGGTCACTACCCGCAGTTACCGCTCGCAGGCCTGGCCTAGGCCCCGGCCCCTTCCTCTGCCTCTGCTTCTCCAAAGTGCTGGCAGCCTTAAGCAAGAGGCTGGAGGACCCAGGAAATTGGGGCGGTCATTCAGCCAGCATCTCGTCCCTGCTGGGGGATGGCCTGGGCTCTGGGCCTTAAGCAAAAATGACAAGTGATGACAATGGTCCCCATTTACTGTGTGGCTTCTGTGCGCCAGGCATGACCTCCTTAAAACACAAATATTTACATAAGCACCCAGTGTCTGCCATGTGCTCTTCTAAGCCCTGCAGAGCTGGTGTCCCACTGAAGCCCCACAAAAATCTGGGAGGTAGTTTTTTGTTGTTGTTTTATTTTAATGACCCTTTTCTTCAGATGAGGACACTGAGGCTCTGCGAAGTGAAGGGGCCGGCCCGTGGTCACACGGCTCAGCGGGGTCCTGCGGGTTGTCGTCTGTGACCCAGAGCCAGTACTGTTCCAGAAGTCCATTCAGGCACTCTCCCACCGAGCAGCCTGTAGCATGTGGGCAGCCCCTCGGGGCCTCAGTTTCCCCATCTGTTCCAGCTCAGTTCTCAGGTTTCTGTTGTTGGCTCAGAAGCAGAGTGGGAAGGGAGAGGGACGGAAGACACCTCTGGGATGGCCACCGTACCGGGTCCTCTCCGTGTCCACCTGGGAGGGCACACTTGTGGCTGTGGTCCTGGCTGAAGAGTGTGGGGCAGGCACCAGCCGGGGGAGGTGGGAATCAGCACTCACCCTGGGTTGGACAATGCAGACGCGTGTTCTCCTCCTCCTCCCAGAGGTTCCTGGATGCCGAGCCCACAGAGACGACCTATTCACCTCCCTTCCTGTCTCACTTCCTCATTCTCTACTGGTGTTCCTGGGATCACCTCCCAAATCAAATGCTTGTGCCCCAAGCCTTGTCTTTGCCCACCTAAGCTAGCAGCTGCGCAGCGTGGGGAGGAAGAGCTTAGCAGTTAGACCTGAGTTTACATCCTGGCACTGCCACTGCCTTGTCTGTGACCTTGGGAACCTGCCCCCTCTCTTAGAACCTCAGTTCCTCCATCTATGAAACAGGAACTTAGAATCCGAGAACCAAGTGATGATGAGATGGACAGGGAGTTTGGCGTCATGGGGACCGGAGCCGAGTTCTCAGCTGGGAGTCCCATGAGGGACACTGAGTGCCATCTCTGAAGGCTTTAGGGGTGGGGGGGAGCAGCAGGAGTCTAGAAGTAGGTAGGCAGGGGAAGAGGGTAAAAGGGAACGGGCTGGATGAAGATGTGGAGGAAGAACTGGCCATGAGCCCCCCTCGGCCCTGTTTGGCTGGCCAGGGAGGCAGGCAAGTGGGAAGGACGTAGAACCTTGTTCCGCTCCCAACCGCCCACCCTCTAGGATTCTGGGGAGCCTGGTGGGATGCTCAGGGCAGAGCGAAGAGCATTAAGGTTGCCCACTCTGGGGTGAGGTTGGGCTGCTCAAGGGAGCTCTGTCTGCAGGGCTCCCACAGGTCGATAACACCTCATTTCTGGGGCCGTCTGACCATGGGACCCCTTCATTGACACTGTGCTTGAGGCAGGGTGGGGGGACTAGGTGCCCCTCTTTTACCCCGAGTGGGGCCTTATGCCCAGAAGGGACCCTGCCCCCACCACAAACCTGGGTCTCCCCCACTACAGTGATGGAAGCCCCAGCCACCTGATGGCCCAGGATCCAGACCTGGGTTTCTCTCTGCTGCCCGAGGGTCGGTCTGTCTGCGAGCTCATCCAAGTGTCCAAGGGTCCCCCTCTACTGCCCCACCCTGGGCCAGCACTGCCTTCTCCCACTGGGACCTTTGTAGTTCTCTCTTCATCTCCCTGCCTCCACTCTTAGCCTCCAAAACCGGAGGGATTCCCTTAGAACCCAAAACAGATCCTGTTCCTTCCCTTGCCCAGAACCTTCCATGGTTCCCACTGCACTCAGAGCAGAAACCAGAGTCTACAGCAGGGGACCGCCTCCCCTGTCCTGAAGCCCTTTCTAACTTAACTCCCTCCTCCCACCCCGGCCCACCCATTCTCTCCCCTTTTTTGCTCAGCTGCAGCCACACTGGCCTCTTGCCTGTGGCTGAACATGTCCGTTATGCTGCTGCCTCAGGGCTTTGCACTTGCTTTCCCCTCTGGCCTGGGGAATATTCTCTCCTTAGCTCTCCCCATGAGGTGAGTCTGGCCTTGGCTCCAAAGTCAGCCCTCAGAGAGGCCCTCCCTGGCTAGCCCTCCCTTCTATCAGCTTATGCTGTTTCATTTTCTTCTAGGACTTAGAGCTTACTCTAGAAAATTGCTCTGCTTATTTATTTGACCTCTTGACTGGTTTCTTCCACTGGAATGTCGCCATCATTCAGGTGGGGAGTTTTGCCTCTGTTATTCATTGCTGTACACCCAGCTCCCAGCACAGTGCCCATACAGAGCAGGTCCCAGTAAACACTTGTGAATGAATGAATGAATGAATGACAGATGAGGGGTCTGAGACCCAGAGAAAGCCCCAGAGACTCACATTCCAGAGCTTTCTCCTGACTCACCCTGTCTCTGGAGCAGTTCGTTGGCAGCCTGATTTGGGGTCCTAAGTGCTAATCTCAACTCCTGTGTGCCTTGTGCTATGGGACCATTGGCAAGTCTGCTTCCCCGCCTGCAGGAAAGGTCACACGGAGGTCCCAGTGGCACATGGTCAGGGTGCCAAGGCGATGGGATGGTGTGTGATGAGCACTCAGCATGAAATAGGTGCTCAGTAAATGAGGTGGCTGTGGGGGAGGCTCTGGCTGTGGTCCCCTCCCCCTCTGTGCCAACGCCCATAATTACCACTTACCCTGGTCAGTGGGCCCAGGAGATTCCATGTGTGGGCAGGGCTGTGGCCCGGGTGCTCACCCGGCCACTGGTGGGTCCCACAGGCACTGTCCGACCCTGGGCCTCATGGCTGACATTCCAGACACGTTTCCCAGCCCTGGGGCTGCCACAGGCCCACACAGCGTGGGGGTGGGGGTCGTAGGCTTCAGGCTGGACAAACCAGTCAGCCTCCCAGGCTGGGCTGCCTGACCACCAACTTCCTGCTGGGCCTCCTGAGGCCCAGAGGGGCCTCCACGTCTTTCCTTCTGCTTCCAGTGTCACCGTCGCCACCCGCCCACCGCAGCACGGAAGCTTCCATCGAGAACCCCCACTAGAAATTCCCTCCTCACACTCAGCCAGAGGGGTCCTTTAGAACTGTGGCTCAGCTGCTGGGTTGTACCCCCAGTGCTTCGAGGATCGGTCCTCAAGTTCTTCCCTTGAGTCACAAGGTCCTCCGTCATCTGACCTCCTCTTCTTTCTCCTCCTCCTCACTCATCTTCCAGTTATACTGACCTCATCTGAGTCTCTGAAGTAGTCCAAGCTCATGCTGGTCTCTACTCCATCCCTACTCTACCTCCATCCCTCTCTTCAGGTTTCTGCTCAAATGTCTTCTTCGTACAAAGCCACCTTGGATGCCCCCTTCCATCCCCTGCCCAGGATTCCACCTCCCCTTTCCTGCTTCATGTTCCTCCGGGCTGCTCACCACCATCTAACAACTACACATTTTACGTATCCACAAAGACACAAGACTTTTGTCTGCTTTGGGGTGCCTGGGTGGCTCGGTTGCTTAAGTGACTGACTCTTTGGCTCAGGTCATGGTCTTGCGGTCATGAGATCGAGCCCTGGTCAGGCTCCGCGCTCAGCAGGGAGGCTGCTGGAGATCTCTCTCCCTCTTCCTCTGCCCCTCTGCCTGCTGCTTGCGCCTCTTTCTCTTTCCCTCTCAAATAAATAAATAAATAAATCTTTTAAAAGTAAAAAAAAAAAAAAAAAAAAGGAGTTTGTCTGCTTTGTTTTCTGTTGTAGCTCCAGCGCCCAGCACCGTGCCCAGAACATAATCAGTGCTCAACAAACATTTGCTGAATGACCAAACAAACAACTCTATGAGTTCTTGGCAGATAAGGACCCTGAGGTCCCTCGGGGTAGGTGACCGGCCCAAGGCCACACAGCTAGTCTGTGACTGAGCCAGGAGAGGAGATGAGCTTGGGTTCGTGAGATCCTGGAGCTAGCATCTCGGAAACTATTTCAGGAGCATGGCAGATGGGATGGAGGCCCTCGCCATGGATCCTGACGATTCTGTTGGCCTGCCAGCCCCAGGGCCAGGCAGTGCGCCGGCTGATCCCGGAGTCCCGGCCTGCCTGCCCAGGCATTCCAGGCTCTGACCCAGGTTCCGAGCTTTCTATTTTGAGCCTCCTAGTCCCGAGGACTCTGTGTTCCCAGCAGGCAGTGCGGGCCAGAGGCTGAACCTGGGTGTGGCTGTCACCCTAACTGGGACCTTGCGGTGGGTGCTGGAGCTGGGGCCCTGCCAGGGAGCCCAAGCACCCAGATCCCCCAGTCCTCAGCCTGTTGTCTACTGAGACCTCTGGCACAAGCCTCGTTCTGTGCCTGACGGTCCCGCCTTCAAGCCCCCGCCCTCGCGGGAGTGATGTTGACTCATCCCACCTTGGACTATATACTTCTGTTTGTCCCCAGGACTTCAGGACCCATTCAAATTCTGGCTCTGACCCTTTCAAGAAGTGACCTTGGGCAAGTCACTTCCCCTCTCTGAGTCTATTACCTCACCTGGGAAATGGGGACAAGAAGAGGACCTATCTCCTGGATTGCTGGGGACATTGTGTGATAAATCTGGTGAAAGTGCCCTGTCCTCAGCAAGTACATGGTCACGAGCCCCCTTCCGGGGGGCATTTCTTCCTCACGTGCCCTGATGTCTTTCCACCACTGCCCTTCTCTCACCTGGGGCAGGTACGTTAATTGTCGGTTGCTTGTCTCTCTCCCCACCTAAACCGTCAACTCCACCAGGGGAGGGACTTTGGTTTGCATTTTTCACTGCTCTGTCCCCTGTGCCCATCACAGCACCTGGCACACAGTAGGTGCTCAAATATTTGGTGAAAGAACGAAGACATGAATAATGACCCATTTTGGAACACAGACCCCCACCTCAGAAAGTGTGTCCTCACTCCCCTCCTCAGCCCGGGGAGCGGGCACCTCTAGTGTTCTTGGGTGCTCGTTGGTTCCAGATACCAGCACCCCTCCAGCTCCATCTCATCAGGCAGCCAAGGGCGCTGTCCGTGTAGCATCAGCCTTGTTTCCCAGGTGGGAAGAATGAGGCGGAGAGGGCATCCCCTGTCTGATGGCACCCAATGGGCAGCCCCTGAGCCAGGATTCCAGCCCAGGACTGTCTGTGGTGTGGCTCAGTCTTTCCCTGGAGGGACTTGGTGGTGATGGAGAGAATGGTGGGGTCAGTGGTGAGGTGCTGGGGGAAGGAGGGATGGGAAATGAGTCAGCCCCTCCTGAGTTCCGTCTGTCTTTGTGTCTCCCTGGATCCCTTTATCCCTGTCTTTGTTCTCTCTCTCTTTGACTCTGTGTCTCTCTCCCAGTCTTATGTATTTGACCCACTGCAGCAGAACCCTGGCTTGGGGGTGGGGATGTGGGTGACGTGGGAACTGCTGGCTTCCCCCAGCCCCAGCATCATGAGCAGGGGTTGCTAAGCATGGAGGGGGCTCTCCCCTGGCAGCTCCCCCCATTGCCTGCTGTACTGGGCAGACTTCCCAAATTAATCAATTCAATATTTTATTTCCTCAATGCTGGGACATCTTGGGCAAATTCCCTCACTCTCAGCTCTGTGCATGGGGCTCTGGTGGTATCTATTCCTTTAGTATGTTGTGAGAAGAAAAGAGCCCATGAAAGGAAGAGCTTGGCTTGGCCCCAAGCTTGGCAGGTGCTCATGGAGTCATTCAAGGGTCCCCTAGATGCTCCCTGAGGCCTCCCCAAGGCTAGCCTGGTGCTGGGAGGACGGAAGTTGGGGTGGGGGTGGGGGTACAGGGGCCAAAGACACGGTCCTTGTCCTCACCTAAAGGCTGGAGACTTTCAAATGCTTCTCTCCAACCTAGACGTCTCCCCAACTCCAGACCCGATTCTCACCTACCCTCCTCCCCATTGCTGCTGGGATGACTAATAGCCCAAAATTCAGTACAGCCACCACCCTACCCCCAACCCTCTCCCAAAATGATCCCCGTCTCAGTTACTGGCTCCTCCATCCCCCAGATGCACCCCCAAACCTAGGAGTCATCCTTGACCCTTTGTTCTCAGTAGCCCACACATCTGATCACTCACCACGTGCTATTGGCACTCCCCACCCCCATCTCCAGTGCCCTGCACTGGTCCAGGCCACCAGCATCACCCATCCGGGGGCCTCATGCCTACAGTTTGTTCTCCACACACAGCCAGAGGGATCCCCTTAGGCTCAGATCCTGTCCCTCCCCTGCTCAGAGACCTCCCAGGGCTCCCACCTTGCTCAGAGTAAAAGCTGAAGTCATCCCCCCCTCAAGGCCCTGTGTAATCCCCTCCCCCAGCAAACCCTATACCTCTCTGATGACGCCATCTCCTCCCACCCTCCCCCTTGCTATTCCTTCCCAACCCAGTGACCTCCTTGCTGTTCCTCTAATAAGCCTCAGACCTTTCTACCCCAGGGCCTTTGCACATGCTGTTTCCTGTGCTTGGAAACCTTACCTGCCTTGTATTCACATGACTCACTCCTTCACCCGCTTCAGGTCTCAGCTTGGATGCCACCCCTCAGAGCAGCCTTCTCAGAGCCCCCTTCCCTTGCCAATATCAGTATCTTCCACCTCCTTCTTATTATCTCTCTCTACACCCTGATTCTGCTTTATTTGTCCTTTATGAGAGGAGGAAATTGCCCCCTTGGTACCCCCAAGAAGGGATAGCATGCAAAAAGACCTGGGACTGTGAGCAGTGAGGAGGTTCAGGGTGGTGGCAGAGGAGAGGCTGGTAAAGTCAGGATGGCAGGCTGAGCTCCAGGATAAAGCACTGTCTAGCAGTCAGTAGGCTAGGGTCATCCTGGTTCTTTTACTCCCTGGCTGTGTGACCTCAGGAAACCCTGTCCCTATGTGCGCCCAAGAATCTTCAACTTCTGGTAGAGACCACCAAACTGGGCCCATTATTTGACAGATGGGGAAACAGTCTACAAAACTTCTATGACCTGGTTAAAGGTCAAGCCAGGTATAGGAATAAAGCAGGGATTGTTAGCAGTCCCTCACAACTTAGTGTGAATGAGTTCCCTGGGTTCTTGGCTACTCAGTGCCCTCGAGACCTCAGAGGGCCTGGGAGGCAGGGTGAGCATGGGGCTGAGGCTCCCAGGGCTGGGTAGAGAAAGGAGAAGCACCGGGCCGGTGAGGGTAGGATGTAAGTTTGCTGGGATACACAATCACCACATCCGTGGTTATGACACGGGGGACACATGCTATGTGGGAGTCACCCCTGGGCCACACAGCCTTATCACATAAACTTCCCCCTCCACGCACAGTCTGACTTGTACTCTGCTCCCTGAGCTGCCATTTCCTGACTGTGTGACTCTGGGAAAGTCACTTTCCCTCTCTGAGCCTCAATTTCTTCTTCCGTAAGGGGAGATAATGGAAGTACCCAGTCCGCTGGTTTTTGGGAGGATTCACCCCACCCCTGCCACACTGACCCACTTGACCCACCCTCAAACGTGCCATGCATGCTCCTACCCCAGGGCCTTTGCACTTCCCATTCTCAGTGCCTGCTATACATGTCCCAAAGGTGGCTTGCTCTCACTCCTCCTTCAGGTCTCTGCTCCAATACCACAGTTCAGTGAGGCTTCCTCTGACCCCAGACACCTCCTTCCTCTCTTAGTTTGTCTCTGTAGCTCTTAGCAATACGTGAGGCATCATGGTTTTGTTTATTTGTCTACTTCTCCGAGGACCGCAGCTCCATTTATGTCCCTAACGATGACTGTTATGTTCCTATCCCCCAGCATGGCACATGGCACAGGAAGGAGCTCACTGAAGACTTGCAGAATGGCTGAATGAATGAGTGGATGGATGTCAGGCGCTCAGCACCGTGCCCAACCCATACAAAGCACTCCATCCCCAATGGGGTGAACGATGTTATTCTCGGCAGAAACTTCCCAGTGCCCCTTCACTCCCAGCTGCCTTAAACCCTGCTCTCACCAGCCCTGTGCTCCTGCTTTGTCTGCCCGGCCCAGCTCCCTGCTGCCGGCACCATCTCGTCCCTGGGTCAGGGTGACCTCTGGGGAGTCACAGGGCTGTGGGGCGGGATCCCCCGGGCTCTGCCTCTGGCTCCTCTTACATCCCCGGGGGGCAGAGGCTTCTGGGAAATGGGCAGAGCCATGCTTTGAAGTTCCCCTGGGTCAGACCCACCGAGCTCCTGGGCCTTCCTTTGCCGTTGCCTGATGTGACCCCGCTATTGCACAAACGGGACAGTGAGAGGGGCAGCCAGGCTCCCGGAGCATTCAGGGCAGCCCCCGGAACAGGCCTGGAACTCAGGTGCCTGTTTTCCAGATGGCAAGACTGACTCTCGTAGAGGCTTTGAGACCAGATTTGAATCTCATCCTCCCGCTTCCTGGCTGTGGGATCTGAGGCTGGTCCCTCTGTCCCTCTGAGTGACAGTTTCCTTGTCTGTAGAATGGCGTGCTAATGGTTTCCAGCTCACAGGGGTGTTTGGGAGGACAAGACCAGCCATCTGGCCGACGTCTTGGGTCTTTGGCCCCTCCCCTGGGCCTCAGGTGTCCTGGCTCCAGAGCCCCCTGGGCTCTGGCCACTGGGACCTGGCGCTGGGCCTCACGGCTGGGGTAATCCACGGTCCCAGGAGGCTGCTGCTGCTGCCGCTCTAGTTTTTCCCTCCCCGACTTCTCCCCTCCTCAGCCTGGCCTCCCTTCTCCAGAGCCAGCTTGTTTTTGTTTTCTGTTTTTACGGCTCCATAAATGAGTCACGAGCCTGATTTGATTTAATTTCGTTGTAACTGTTATCTTTTCAGGCTTGTTTTTTTCCACTCAGTTACTCACGAGACCACAAAACCTAAACAGGACGGGGCCTTCCCCAGCTTCCCCACGGCACGGCTTCCCGGGCCTCTGGGGCTCAGGGCCAGGGTCAGCGGCTCCCGGAGGACTGAGGTGGGGTCCGGGGGGCTTCTGGAGGGTAGGCACTCACTGTGCTGCGCAGGGCTGGGGGTCTTGAGTCCCAGGGTGGTAACCCTCATCGTTGCTATGTGACCCTGGAAGTGTTGTTTAAGCTCTCTGGGCCCGATTCCTCCTTGGCTAGCTTTAGAACAGGGAGTCAGAAACTCAGACATCTCGGGATCAGGAGGTGACATGATGGGTGAGGTGGGCTGGGTAGCGACTGCCACAAACTGGAGAGAATAGGCCCTTCTCAGGGGACAGCTGCCTCTTGGCCGGCCCAGATCTTTCAGTTTACCAAGAGAAGCCAGAAATCCGAGGTTGCATGTGAAAAGTCCTGATTTTTAAATGCTGGCCAACGAATCAAATTAAAAACAACAAACAACCCAACTCTGGACACGTCTGGCTTAGAAGGTTCTAGAAGAGTCAGCCCTGCCCACACTCCAGCTGAGGCTGGAGTTCCTTCTTCTTCCACACCTTTGCCAAGCATCTCCTTCTGCTTGGATCAGTCTCCCCTCTTCCTCACCTCATCGTTCTGGATGATGAGTGTGTCCCTGCTTTCCTGCTGCCCCCTGGGTGCCCCTGGTCACTGTGGGGCGGGGGATCCCCCTTTGAGGCATTTCTTCCACTGGCGATAAGCTCAGGAGGATGACATCAGGAGCCAGTGAGGGGTTAAGGAATGGGGGCTCAGGGGGAAGGCAGGACCCTGGCCAGGGGGAAGGAGGGGTTGAGGGCTGCTCCTCCAAGCTAAGGCCATGTGACTGGTGTGCACCAATCAGGCGTATCCATGCCACTTTTATGAATCAGAAGTTGGAAATGTTGGGGGTGGGGCGCGGGAGTCCATTCTGGGGTGGGTGGGGCCACAGCTCCCTCTACTTTCCAGAGGCTGCAGTGGGCGGGCCGATTCTAGGGGCAGTGACCAGGGCCCAGTGGTAGCCACAGTGCAGATGGAATAATTTAGCAGAAATTCCTCTCTCCGTGATTATTTAGGGATGGTCAAATGTAATGAAAAGGACATTGCACTCTGCTGTTGTGCAGTTTTGTTTAAATATATTTAAATATAGTAACACTCGATTGACTTTGTTCATCCTAAGAATTTGCCTAATGATGTATGAAGAGAAAATCAATATATTTTCACTTTTTTTTTTTAAACATTGCAAAATAGGGTCCTCATCAGATTTCTTTAAGCTGGATCTTTATTTTGAAATTTTGGCCCTGATTCTGGATGAATTCACTCTATGTGGCTTTTTCCTGGGCCAAATTGTCTACCTTTGTTTTCTGAGCTTCCATGTGAGTTCTCTAGGAATTCTCTCCCTTACACCGCCAGGCACAACTCATGTTCTGTGAGGGGCTCCCAGGATCTCCAATGCTCTGGAGAAGCCCTGGAATGTCTCCCAAGCTGGGGCCCATTATCCATCACCCCCACCGGTGGCCTCAGCCTTCCAACCTTCTGGCCCAGCCCCTGCCTCCCCTGCTGTCTTGCCCTCTGGCCTTTCTCTCTCCAAGCCAGGACCTGGGGAACCCTCAGCAGTGCTCCAGCCTGGTATAGAAGGTCAGTGGATGCTCAAGGTCCTGGAGTCCTGGAAACAGAGAATTCTTTCCTCCAGGACAGAGGAATCCTGGCTTTTAGTCGTCCAAGCCCCCGCAATTCTAACAGTCTAATGCACGGGAGGCCTGGTAGACCCAGACCCCTTAGTAGATATTTACTGAGCATCTATTATGTGCCAAGCACATCAGGGAACAAAACAAGCGAAACTCCATGCCTTTGTGGCACTTACATTTTAGCAGTGGAGACAATCAAGAAATAAAGGAGTAAAAGAGCATATCTGATGGTGAAATCAGTGGTGAAGGGAGGCAGGGAGTATAGGGGCTGTAGTATCACATGGCCCATCACAGAAGGAACAGGAGGCTGGAGGAAAGTGAGGGCACCGGCCCTGCGGACATCTGGGCAGAGTGTTCCAGATGGTGGGAAGAGCAGATGCAAATGCCCTGAGGTAGGAAAAATTCTGCGTTGTTGGAGAAAGAGGAGAGCAATCTGGCCAGTGAGCAACTGTTGGGGGGGGGCAGTGGGGCCCAGATCACTCACTGCTGTTGGAGCTTGGGAGGAGGAGCTTGGATTTTATTGCAAGTGAAGTGGGAGCCCCTCGAGGGTGGTGACCCAGAAGGGGCAGAGTCCGACTTAGGTTCCGACACAGGGTTTCCCACCCTGGGCACTATGGGCATTTGGCCAGCTGGTTCTCGGTTGTGGGGGGCTCTCCTGGGCATTGCAGAAAGCTGGGCAGCTAAGCAGCACTTCTCACCCTGGGAGCCGCTAGCCCTTCTCCTTACACCCAGTTGTGACGACTAAAAATACCTCCAGACATTGTCAAATGTGCCCTGGAGTACAAAATTACCCCCAGTTGGGAACTACTGGTCTAACAGGATCCCTCTAGCTTAGAATGAGGAGAGCAGGCTGTAGGCATTCCAGGGAGGGCAAGGGAGTGGAGGGAGGGGAAGGAGACGAAGCCCTTGGATTATGAGGCTATTTTGAAGGCGAGGTGAGCAGGACTTGGATTGTACCCGGAGAGTGGGAGGGAGACAGAGTCCACCTAGGGTGTTTCAAGAAGGGAGTCTGAGACTGAAGGAAGCCTTGGGACCCCCCACCTCCAGTGCAAGGATTGCCACCTCCAGGGCAGATGGTGATGTGGCCGGCAAGAGGGGCAGGCCTGTCTCAAGGGTGGGTACAGCTCAGTGTCAGCCCAGCGGCGCCATGTGGGAAGGCCAGGATTTCCAGTTTTCCACAAGAAGCTATAAATCTGCATTGACTTTTCTGGAGTTTTCAGTGTTGGGGAAATCTACAAATAGGCCAGATTTGTCCTGAGGCTCATGCGTTTGACATCCCTGTCCCCCTCCAGCCCTCTCATCTTGCGGATGGGGGGAGGTGCCCCAGAGGAGAATCGGAGGGGTGTCTGCTTCGGAGGAGGGTGGCTTCCCCTGGGTCGGGTGGGGCTGGCAGCCCTCAGGGAGGGAGGTGGGGCTTGGATTCTGAAGAAGGGTCAGCTGCAGACTCAAAAAGAAGAGAGGGCATTCCAGGAGTTGGGGGAGTTCGAGCAACGGTGTGGAGGTGGGAATATGGAAGACAGTTTTGGGGAGGAGGGAGATAAGAAAAGATGGAACCAGGAGGGAAGAGAAGGAGATAATGGGGTTGGGGGGAGATTTACCGGGAAATACACGAAGAGGCCAGACCAAAAGCAGGACTGAAAAAAAAATCACAAAAGGACTTTAATAATATTAATAATTGCACTTCCGAAATTGTTTGGCAACAAGCAGCTCATTTATTTTACCACTGACTTTGGGTTCTTGGCAATTCCCATGTACACGAGGGAGTGTTTGCCCAACAAGGAACATTCTTGTTTGCAGATTGTTTTCAAACGGCATGAAAATTTTCATAAATACTAAATTAGGAATTTAATACTGAATTGTGAAGTTTGAGTGGATTAATGAAAAATTTATTAATTTCAATTTAGCAGGTTTCTGTCTTTTAGAGGTAAAACCATTTCTTTTTCAAATCTCCCGTGCAAATTTTCCACCTCACAGCAGCCAAAATTTGAGGTGATGTGTGCAAAAATAGCTGATGTGTAATGAAAGAAAGGGGTAAGTGAGGTTTAGAGAGTGTGCCTTCAGCAGGGAGGATCAAGGCAGGCTCCCTGGAGGAGGTGGTTTTAAACCCAAGTGGCAAAGGATGGGTGAAATACAGACCAGACAGATGGGTTAGGGTAAGTGAGGGCATGCCAAGTGGAGGGCCCTGTGTGTGCAGGTATAAAGGTGGGAATCATGGGGTGAGGGCCTGGACCTAGGGAGCTGGGCCTGTGGCTTGCCATCCAGAGGCACTACAAGAAGCAAAGGACAAAGTTAAGACCTGTCAGAAGCACAGCCAGGCCCAAGAGCAGAAAGCGTGAAGAAGGATGAGGTGACTTCCTCCGTTTAAATTGCTCATGGGTCCAAAAGGGTGGCAGAGAGCGTGGCTGCCTCTATCCGTGGCCTCGGGCCTCTTTCCCTCACCCCAGCGGAGTCTTCTTAGGTGAAATATCAGAAAAAGTCACCTGTGTTGAGTGCCTGCGGAATGCCCAGCTCTCCCTCCCACCAGCAGCATAAGGGAGGTGTTATGATGCCCATATTACAGAAGACATGGAGGCCCAGAGAGGTTAAGCTCCCCACCTGAGAACACACAGTAGGACTGGAACCCACACATGCCCGAGCCCCAAGTCCGTGTTCTCACCTCTGCTCTGTAATGACCCTCATGGGGTCCCACCAGGTCAAGCTCCCTGTGACCTGAGCACCAGAGTCATCCCTGTCTATCAGGGAGGTAAAGCAAGGCTCTGAGCGGTGGAGTCACTTCTGTCACATGACACCGATGGAGTGGGTGGAGCCGGTATCTGCGCCCCCCCGGCCAGCTGACTCTGGAGCCCGCTCTCTTGCCACCAGACCACACAGCTGCTTGCCTTCCTAGACCTCTGGTTCCTCGTGGGATAAGTCGGGGTGGGGACAATGTGTACCTGATGAGATCCATGTGAGGATCAGAGGTGGCACATATCAGTCACCCAGCTCTGTGGGGAGCACTTAGTAGGTGCTTTAAAAATAACGGCTGGGATTACTTGTGTGAAGGTGGCTGCATATTAAATGAGTGACTCAATGTCAGACACTTAGAGTGGTGTCCTCAAGGGCACTGATGTGCCTGATGACTCGTAGTAGGTGCTCAAGAAATGCTAGGGGTTCTTATTCCTGGACCTACCCTGGGGGACAGCCTGATACCCTTCCAAACCCGCTTCCTTCCCAAGTGGCCTCCTTCCCTGTGTGTCTGCCTTCATCCGACAGACCGCCCTCAGGGTCTAGGTTAGGATTTGGGGGTTTGGAGGATGCCGAGCCTTTTGTCCTTCAGTCAGACAGATGCCAGGAGCACTGGATGACGAGTCTAGAAATCTGGGTTTGAACCCTGGACTCACTGTGTGGCCTCTGGCAAGTGCCTTACCCTCTCTGAGCCTCAGTTTCCCCTTTCCTCTGCGGAGCCGGGGCCAGCTGCCCCTGGAGGTGCTCGCCCTGCACAGGGATGGGGGCAGTTCCTGTGTCCCCTGTGGCCACCAGTCCCCACCTCCTGCCTCCTGCGCTGTAGGCCCGCCCGGCTCAGCTGTGACGACCAACCAGCCAATCTGTTTACTGAACTGACTGACCCCTTCCGGGAACTCGGCCCAAGCTTCCCAGAACTCGGGTATTAATGACCCGGAGCCACATGACAGAGCATGACACAGCACTTTTGGACGCGGGGCAGGGCCCAGAGGGGCGCGTGGGGGGCGGTGGCCCAGCCCCCAAGCCCTGCTGGCTGGTGAGTCAACCCGGCCTCCTGCAGCTTCCCGATCCCAGCCACCCTGCTGCCCTACCCCCATGCCCAGGACCTCCTCTCCCCAGCAGGGCCACCCCTGGACCCTCGGACTTCTGCCCCAGTGACCTAGAAGAGATGGTGGGTGATCAGGGCTGCCCTCTGGGGTTACAGAGGGGGAAAGCAAGGCCCAGGGAACTGGAGTAAATAACTGTAAGCACTTATTAAGCATTTATGGCATTCGAAGCACTGGCAAATAGCTCATCCTAGTCTTACCATAACCCTATGAAACGATAAAGGCCAGATGGGGAAATTGAGGCTCAGAGGGGAGCGAGGGCACACAGCCGTGCAGGGCTGCACTGAATCCCAGCAGCTCTTTTCGGCCTCGGGCGATCTCCTTTCAGTCCTTCAACAACTCAGCAGAGAGGGGCCGCGTGGTCTGTTCCATGGCTGGGGAAACTGAGGCCCAGCAGGGCTGAGTACCCTGTCTGCAGTTTCAGCAAGGGTCGGCTTCAGGGTCCAGTGCTCGGAGCCAGTGCTTGCCACATAGCGCTCACATGCTGTCCGTGGGGTGACAAGGGTGGGTGAGTGCATACACGGGCTTTGGTGCTTGGCAGAGCTGGGTTCGAATCCTGACTGTGCCTTTCTCTGGCTGCTCGGCTGGCAGCATGCTGTTGCACTCTGCTACGCCTGGGTTTCTTCACTGGCAAAGGGTCACTGTCATGGTCCTGACCTTGTAGCGTGGCCACGAGCACTGCATGTGGTGTTCCAACAGCTCCTGGGCCTGCAGAAAGGGCTCCATGAATATAGACAGCCATGGTCTTCTGCATCTTCTCCGGACCTGGAGCTCGGAAGCCATGTTGGGGTCAGTCCCTGGGCCCCAAGCCTGCCTCCTTTGCTCTTTGCTGCCCCAGGGCAAAGTGAGAGTGGTGGTTTTTATGGGGCTGGGAACCAGACAGGCTTTGGGGCTCGGAGGGAGCTACCTGGTTCCCAGTCCCTGAACTTTGGGCTGGGGGTGGGGGTAGGCAAGGGAAGGGCAGCACTTCAATGATCTTCCCTTCGTGTTACAACCACTGCTTGAGCACCTACTGTATACCAGACTATAGGGAACAAAACGACGAACAAGGTCTCTGCCTGCATTCTGGTGGAGGACACAGGAGATCAGCAAACAAACCCGTGAACAGATAAGACAGTTTCAGAAAAGGAGAAGACCATGACAGAGATAAGAAGACCATGACAGAGCTGCGTGGATCAGAAAGGGCTTCTCTGAGGAGGTAGTGTGGAGACACATCTAAAGGAGGAAAAGAAAAGGAGCCCAGGGGAAGGGATTTTCAGCAGGGGGGACAGCAAGGGCAAAGGCCCTGGGGTGGGTTTGGGCTTAGAATGTTCCAGGAAATGTAGGAGTCCAGGTGGCTGGACAGACCTGGGGATGTGGGTGAGTGACAGGAGATGATGCCAGAGAGGTCAGCAGGGCTGAGATCATGTAGGGATTTGTGGGCTGAGAGCTACTGGCAGGATCTGAGTCGGGAGGGCACTAATGTGACCCAGTTTGATGGACAACAAGCCTTCGCTTACTCTGGCATTCAAATTTTCTACCCCTCTGACAGAGGAGCTAACTATGGCCTAGGCCAAGTTCACCCAGAAGGTCAGTGGCAGGGTGGGGATGAAACCGAGGGTAGATGGACGGCCAGGGCAGGGCAGCCACCCCAAAGGAGAGGGAAGTAAGACATGGGCTGAAGAGTAGAGGGCCCATAGGTCAGCAGAATGGGGCCCTGCGGCCCAGAGCACTGCAAGTTTCCCGGCAGAGGAGCTCCCTCTAAGCTGAGGGCGGGGTGCCGAGGTGCTGGAAAGGTGGTCTGGGTAGTGGGAACAACATGTAGAGGGGAGGGATGATGGGGGTTGTGGTGAGGATCCTGATCCCGGGAGCCTTGGAGCCAAGGGGGAGGAGCTGGAATTTCAGTCCAAAGGCCTACTGTGTGCCAGGCTTGGGCTGGAACCTGCGGACACCAAGATGGGCACCTGTTCACCATCCTGGGTCCCACAGTCCAGAGCTGGGGGCAGCATAGAGAGGGGTTGGGGCCATGGGGGGTAGGAGGCCAGAGGGGAGTGCTCTTCCACCCTGGCTTTTATAAAACTCCCGAGATCCAAATCTCAGTTCTGTGACATCTTCACTGTGACCTGAGCCAAGTCACTGTACCTCTCTGAGCCTTGGTTTCCTCCTCTGCAAATGCCACCTGGAAAGATATTGTCAGAACTCCGTGAGATCATTCGCTCATTCATTTGTTCACTGATTTTTGAGCCCTTACTATGTGCCAGGCATTAGCTTCGGTGCTGGGGACACAGCAGTGCCGAAACCTTTGCTCTGAGGGGAGAGGTGGCAGTTAAGTTAAGGACATGACTCCGGAGCCGGATGGCCTGGGGGAGCTCCTGCCCACCACTCACCAACTGTGTGACTTTGGGCGAATTACTTTACCTCTCTGAGCCTTATCTGTAAAATGGCGTAATCAGAGTACCTGCCTTGTAGGGCTGCCGTATGGACATATGCGTTGACACCTGTGACATGTTTAGCATGGAGTCGGGGACGCAGTAGGTACTCAGGAGGTAGTCTCCATGCTTGGGCTCAACTGTGGGAGGAGAGAGACAATAAGCAGGCAGATGGCAGGTGAGAGGACAAGACGGGTCTGATGTGGGATGTGACAATACCAGCTCTTAGCACCAAGCAGGTAGATACTGAAGTGTGTCTCCTTCCTTGTCCCCTTCTGAGCCCAGCTTGGACTATGATAGGGACCTGAGGCTTGGGAGTCTGTATGGAAGCTGGGAAGCTCTGTGCTGATCCAAACCCAGGGCTGAGTTTTGGGGCCAGGGAGGGCAGAGCCATCCCCACCACCCCTTTGTCCCCCCACACTCCCTGCACCCCGTCGCCAGCAATGATTGCAGCCTGGGTGGCTAGGGCGAGCCAGGGCCTGCCTGGCGGGTCCCCAGTAATGACACTCATTACACAGGTGTCTGGCAGCACAGGGGTAGGGAGGGCCCCAGGGGCTGCGTTCACATGGCACCTAGCCAGCCCACCCCAGGCCCTTCCTCATCCTTTATGAGTCTGGTGCCCAGGGCAGGCAGGCAGGTTGGGGGAGAGGAGTTGGCACAGAGCCAGCTGGCGCTTGGTAAAAGGAGGGAAAGTTGAGAAGTTTGGGTGCCAAGGGCTGATGTGGAGGACGGGGTAGAGGGTGCTGGGTGGTGGTAGTGTGTGTGCTTGTGTGCATGCTCACATGTGCAGGTGTGTACAGGGACACAATCAGTCCAGGCATCCCTCCAGCCCATCCATGGGGAGGTGAGAGGATCCATGTAGACACAGCCCTGATGGCCCCCGACTGGGTCAAAGTCTCCCACTCCTATTTCATTTGTTTGCTAATAGGTGGGCGCCAAGCTGTGCTGGGTGACGTCAGACCCAATGCTGGGCCAGCCCGAGACTCTGCCATCTAAGGCTCCAAATCCACAGAGAGACACATGCCAAACCAGGGGCATAAGAAATCCCAATGAAGCCTTTTGTGGAGGAGAATAAGGCAGGCTGAGGACAGAGAGAGCAATCAGATGGGGGCAGGAAGGGCCCCCTCCGAGAGGGTAACTTTAGAGCTGAGCCCTAA
Organism: Lontra canadensis; assembly: GCF_010015895.1. Taxonomy (NCBI): domain Eukaryota; kingdom Metazoa; phylum Chordata; class Mammalia; order Carnivora; family Mustelidae; genus Lontra; species Lontra canadensis. The sequence continues at coordinate 10,795,546 of NW_022631059.1, read as the reverse complement.
GAGCTGGGCAGCCATGGCAAGATCTGGAGGAAGAGGGTTCTGGGTTGGAGGAACAGCAAGTGCAAAGGCCCTGGGGCGGCATCAGCCTGGTGTGTTTGCAGAGCATGCCCTAGGTAGAGGAGTGACTGAAGAGAGCAGGGAGGAGGCAAGGTCAAGTGTGGGCAGAGCCAGAACTCATGGACTGGGGTCAGCAGTGCGGATCTTATTCGCGGTACGAGAAATTTGGCACCTGGTAGACATAGAGATGGGGCAGCCCTGGGGTGAATGGGTTGGAAGAGAGTAGGGGCCAGGCCCGCTGGGTGTGGGAACGATCAGCTTTTAGACCCACAGACAGGAACGTGGGCTGCCCAATTTGTGTTTGAACCTCTTCTCCCGGGTTCAAACCCCCTGGCTCCTGCAGCCTGTTATTAAGCTGGCTGCACCCTGGGGCGCCTGCCTTCATCCCCAGACAGAGCCTGGCCCGCCTGCCCTGAGGTCGACCCTGGCCCCCAGATGGGAGTGGATGGGCAGGACTGGTGAACCCCTGCACCCGCCCTGGCCCCCACCAAGGTGCCTTGGCAGGGCCAGATCTACTTCTGAGAGCTGGAGGGAGGCTGTGGAGCCCTGAAAATCTCCAGGTTCCACGTACAGAAACTGAAGTGCAGAGAAGGAGAGGGTATATCCCAGAGCCTCGTGGTGGAGAGCTGGTGGCAGCACCCAGGGCGCCTTGGTCATTGCTCGTATCTCTCTCCACTTCCTCCCCTGGCCGCTGGGCTCTTCTCAGTGCAACTCTGGCCAGGGGACAAGTTGGTGTTTGGGCAGGGCCAGAGGAAAGAGCTGGGGCCAATTTGAGAGGCCTCTTAATCGAGCCCTATAGATAGAACTGCCCGACAGCTGAGATAGTGAGTTTCTCATCACTGGAGGCATGCAAGGAGACCCAGAAAGCAGTCTTTCATCTGCTTACAAGGTTGCAGAGAGGTTTAGATGAAGGAGAGACCGCCTCCCTTTAAGCTCTGTGATTTCACAGGATCTCAGCCTAATCCTCTGTTGGAGCCTCAGTTTCCCTGCTGTAAATTTAATTAATTAGCTAGTTAATTAATTAATAAATCTGACTGTGATAGAAGAGCAGCCTTGATAATGAAACTCCCCGGCTTTCAGTTCTTCCAGGACATCCCAGGTCTCTGGAGACAGCTCCAGCCTGCACCATGGCCCAGGCATCCCATAGCCCTGGCTCCTGAAGCCTCTCCCTCCCTCTCCGATGAAGCCGCTTGACTTCCTTACTTGTTCACATCATTTTCCCTTCTTGCAGTGTTGATGCTGTGACTGTTGGATACCAGGCCGAGTGTTCTCTATAATTTAAATCCCCCATCACAGCTTTGCGCAGTGGCAGTACCAGAGCCAATGAGATTTATCCAAGGCACAATTATTGCTAATTAAATCCCCCATCAGCCCGGTTGGGATAAATACTATTGTGGAGTCCATTTTACAGGTGAGGATGCTGAGTCTCTGAGAGGGACAGTCTCTTGCCCAGAGCTGCATAGCCTGGAAGCAGAGGAGTCAGGATTTGAACTCAGGTCATCTGGAACTTAATACCGCTCTCTTTTCTTCTTGCCTTATGTAACTTATTTTCATCTTCAGAATTTTCCTTAATAGTCTCCTTCTCCAGGAAGCCTTCGCTGATTGCCTTCCCAGTCCTTCTCCCATGCCCTTCCTGACTTTCCCCCATTGCTTCACTAATCACATCACCTCATAATCATCTTTCTTTTTACTCAACAGCTTTATTGAGGTGTAACAGAGACAGACATACCGTAACTGGCACATGTCCTAGAGTGCACTTTGATGCCTTTTGGCACACGTGTGCACTCATGAAGCCACCAGCACAGCCAAGGTGGCCAACAGATCCATCACCTCCATGGGTTTCCTTGTGTCCTTTCGTCACTCATTCCTCCTGCCCCCCACCTCCGCACTCCCATCGCCAGGCAACCGCAGTAGGCTTTCGGTTGCTGCGGATCCGTCTGTGTTCTCTAGAATTTTCTTTGAGTAGAATCATATAGCATATTTAACCTTTGTTGTCCTTCTTTCCCTCAGCATAATGATTATGAGGTTTACCCATGTTGTTGCAATTTTGGGGGGAGGTATCTGCCCTGCTCCCCATCAGACTGTGAGGTCCCCAGGGTGAGACACTTGCTTGTGTCTGTGTCCCCAGCACCCAGCACAGGGCTGGGCACAGAGGAAATGCCTAATAAATGTTGACTGGCTAGCCGGCAGGAGGATGGGGATACATCCAAGTGGGGAAACGGCAGGCACAGTTGCATGGCAACCAGGAGACCAAGGACTGACTATCAAAACAGCCCCTGGAATGATCTGGAAGCTTCATGGCCCCATCAGATAAGCACATCCGCTCATCCCTGTGGCTGTCTCTGTGGAACAAAGATGTGGATTGCACAATTGGGCTTGGGCTGAGGAGGCACTTACTGGCCCCTTTATCTGGCGTGGGCATCCGGCTCTATGTTCTAGAACTGCACAGCCCACACCTCCCAGCAGGCCACACGTCCTGGGCTCCGGCAGCAGCAGTGGGCGGGCAGGTAGGTGGCGGGAAGGGGAAGTGGCCCGCCGGTCCTCCCCAAACCAGTCGGACTCCTTTGCAGAGGTTTCTGGAGGTGCTCTGGTAGCTGAGTAAGGGAGAGCGGGAGGCCGCAGTAAAGGGAAGAGGAGGAGGAGGAGGGAGGAATCATTTAATTAGTGAATATTATGGGGAATTTCCAGTTCATGCCCCATCAGGCTGGGCAGGGATGCTGTGGGATTACTCAGGCGGTTTCCAGGTACCAGTCTCTGCCACAAAGGCTCAGCATGGCCCAGAGGCCTCTAGGTCTCATCTCCACCGTTGGCTAGAAACTCAGCTAGTCCAGGTGAGAAAGTAGCAGGTTAGACAAAGCTACACCATGGGACAGAGGCTGTAGCAGATGCCGAGCCTATGCATGCACTTCCTTCGTCCGTCCTGCCCAGGAAGATCTCATTGCCCATTCCTAGACTGAAGAACTGAGGCTGAGGGCTGTGGAGTTGTCCGAGGTCACATAGGGGCCATCGGGGAACAGGGAGAGCTTAAGAACAAGGGATCATTTTGGAATGACTCCTTCAACAACATTCTTTTGACAAATGCTTATTGAACACCTACTGTGTGCTGGGCAGTGCTTGGCCCTGGGGATTAAAAGAGTCCTGGGCACAAATATCATATATTGCATCTAACCTCCAAATGGAACAGTTTTGGAGGGCAGAGACTGTTCGGTGGAATTTTGTTTTCTTATTTAGAAAACAAGGAGTTTTCACCAGGCTAGCATTTCTCAATTGGGGTTCTAAAGGACATGGATTCTCTGAGCTATTAATAGGAGTGATGTGGGGACAGGGTTCCATGGTCCAATGAGTCTGAGAATTACCAAGTTTAACAATGTTAATGTTTGGTGCAGGACTTATCAGTGTCTTTAATGCCTTACGCTCAGTGAACATCTAGGTAGATAGGTGTTCTGAGTCACCCTTTGAGATATCTAAGGGAACTTATTCACTGTGTTTCTGTCTTTCCTGTCCACTGTTTTCCTGTCTCTATGAATCCTTGTTTGGATGCCATCTCCCCCAAGGAGAATTCTGAATCCCTAATGTACCTAAGTTGCTTCCTGTGGGGGCACCTGCCTAGAGCTCCCTTTGACCTCTTAAGATTTTCTGCCTTGAGTTGTGACTGTCTGTTCCCATCGCTAGACTGTGAGCTTCTCTTGGGAGGGGCCAGCTGTGATTCATCTCTTGGTTCCGGTATAGGAAACAGAATGAATGGATAGGGAATTTAATGGGTGGAAGGATGGGTGATGATTTGCTGGATGGGTAGACGGTCAAATAGGTGATTTGATGGCTGGGTCCATGGGTGGATGGATGAGGGAACTGTTTATGGGTGGACAAAATGGATGAAGAGACAGATAAATGGAAGGTAGATGATTCGATGAATGAAATGATAAACAATTGAAGTAATGGATGGGTAGATGGATGGAGGGATGAGGGAAGGATGGATGAGTAAAGAAATCCGTGGGTAAATGGTTAGATGGATGATGGGTGGGTGGTTGAATAAATAAATGGATGTTGGATGATAATTTAGAACACGGCTGGTGTGGATGATTTCATGGTTGAATACTGTAACTTATTGATGGTGAATGAATAGACAAACATATAAATAAATGAACAAATAAATTAATAAATGAAATGTTGGATAAGTCAATAGATGGCTAGGTGAGTAAACACATAAAGGGATAAATGAATAGATGGATTGGTGATTCCATGAGTGAATGGATGGGAGCATTGATGGATGGTTGGGTGGATGGATTAGTGAATGGGAGGATGGATGGATGGTTGGATGGATGATAGGTGGGTGGATGAAGGAGTGGTTGGATGGATGGATGGATGGATGGGTTAGTGGATGGATGGATGGATTGTATGGATGGATGGGTAGATGAGTGAGAGTTTGGATGGATGGATAGTTGTGTGGATAGATGAGTGAGCAGATGGGAGGAGGGATGGATGGGTGGATGGGGGAGTGGATGCATGCAATGTCGTAAGATCTGAACTGAGGTCAGAATGGCAGAAAGATCCCTGTATCTCTCCCCGATGCAGTGGTTGATCAAGGTTTCGGAATTTGAAAGTTTAATGAAAGTAACAAAACCCTAGCTCCTGAAAATTGTATATAGACCAAAAGTGTTGTCGGAAATTTGAAGAAGACAGAGGTCATTGAACTTGGTCATCACCTCTAGACCCTAGGTGAGGAGTCTCAGTGCCATGCAATTTGTTTCTTTCTGTTCCATGAGCCCTGACCTTGGAGAGGAACCTGGACCCAGAGGGATACAGCCAGCAGGGATGGGGACAGCATGTGTCCCAGTGGAGGGGTCACTTGTGCATTCATTTGCTCATTGTACAGCATTTCTGTGACTTTTCTGGGTGCCTGAGAGAAGACAAATCCGCCTTTCATAGTGGCAAGTGTTTGGAACTTGAAATCAGATAGATTTCATTTTTAATTGTATCTCCAATAGTCACTGAATAATCTTAGGGAAATCACTTCACACCTCTGGGCCTCCTCTTCATGTATAAAACAGTGACAGCAATAATCCCCACCCTACTGGGTTGTAAAATGTGAATAAGTATATAGAGCACATAGCTCAGGGGTCAGTGCATTGTAAATCCTCAAAAAAAAAAAAACAAAAAACAAACAAACAAACAAACAAACAAAAACCCCAAAACTGCCGGTGAGCCTAGGTGCTCACTGTCTGGTAGGAAAGACAGACGAGTAAACAGAGGATACACTCAACATGGTGTCCGGTCTGCAGCAGGGAGTCCTGACACATCACGTTGAGGGTGTGTTGGCTCTCAGCATCCATTTACATGGGCATGGCCTTCTGGCTGGAAGCTGCAGAGACTGGAAAGCCGCGGGCCTCATTTTGCAGCTCCTTTGCAGCTCCATTCTACGTGCTCCTTGGGTCCCACCAGCCAGATGCTCTCCTGTGGGATTCAGGAAGCGCACGCCATCTTGGTTTTGCCTTGGCTCTCTCTCTGCTGGACAACATGGTCATGGGTGGCATTTTCTTGCAGCAATACACCCTGCCTGGTTACCAGTTTGGGGGAGTCCAAAGGTGGTGTTGGTGGCCTCTTGATCTCCGTACTGCTGCTCCATGCCGTATTCTCAAGACCAGCAGTTACCCTGGTTGCCTCCTGATTCCCTGCCATCCTGACTGGCTGAGGGGGGTGGCTCCCTGCAGGGCTGGCTCTGCCGTGTGGTTTTGGAGCCCCTCCAGACCTTCTGCTGGCTTTGTGAGCACCCAATTCCCTGGATTCCATCCTCTCTCTCTTCTTAAGCTGACTCCCCGATGAGCACAGAGCCTGATGCGGGATTTGATCTCATGACCCTGAGATCATGACCTAGCCGAAACCAAAAGCTGGACGCTTAACCAACTAAGCCTCCCACGTGCCCCTGGATTCCATACCTGGAGGGGGTTCTGGTTCCTGCAGCTGGAGTCTGGCTCACATACGGCTTGGGGGTGGAGGGGAGGAGGGGAAGGCTGTCAGACCCCAAAGGAAACCTAGACTTAGGGGATCAGGGAAAGTGTATGAAGTCCATGATACCTAAGCTGAGTCCTGAAGGGCATTTGTGGACTAGGCAGACAAGAGATGGGGGTCGGGGAGGGAAGAACCCTCGGAGCAGAAGGAAGAGCCCGGGCAAAGCCTCGATGAGGGAGCGCATAGTGCGTTGGAGACGTGGTTCATTCAGGCTGGTTGGAATGGCTAGAGCACAGAGGAGAGGTTGCTAGACCAAGCTAGGGTTTTAAGGCTGACCACAGTGTGTGGGCCTCCTTCTGAGGGTGATGGGTGCTACATTTGATAGCTGGGTTGGGGCATGAGAGAGTGCCAACATAGAGTGACCATCGAGGAGGCAGTGTCATCACCTGGGAGGAAGTGAGACACAGATTTGAAGGACACTGAGGCTGAGACGCCCTGGTCTTGGGGACCATTTGGGTTGAGAGTGTGGTGGGGGAGGCATTTTGGATGATGCTTGGGCTTCTGGCTTTGGCCATTGGGCAGAATGGGCCATTGGGCCTCCTATGAGAAGGGAGATGGAGACAAGAGAGCAGCTGGGGAATGCTGCTGAGTTCACTTTGGGTGCGTTGATTGGGAAGTGTCCTGGGGGCCTTCCAGGAGTAGGCATCTGGGAACCATGTGGACCTGTGGTCAGAGAAATGAGATGCCAGGGCTGAGACAAACAGATTGGACATGGACGGAGGCCCACGACTTTCGGGAAAATGAGATTCCCAGGGAATGAATGAAATATTCATTCAACAAACGCTGTGAGGGATCCTGAGACAAGCACTACTTGTTCATTTCTGAATATCTAGCATCTGGCCTGGGGCCTGGATGCCGGTCAGATAAACTAGGAGAAAGCACGGGGCCGAGCCATGAGCATGGGCTGAATTCTAGCAGGAAGGGATGGGGTGAGGCTCCCATGGTCAAAACCTTGAGGCCTGGGCTGGAGTGCAGCAACTCCACGTGCTTGCTGGAAGGCTGTGAGCCAGATATTTTCCCTCTGTGAGCCTCAGTTTTCTCATCTGGAAATTGGCCACTGAGGGTTGTGGTCAAGATTCACGGGTGCCTGTGGAAACATGCAGCTTGGAGCACAGGCAGGGGAGAAGGGCGGTGAGGAGGCTGCTGAAGGCAAGGCTTTGGGGGCTGATCCAGAGCACAGAAGGAATCACCTCCTTCCTGGTGTTGCTGGGACATGGGGAATGGGAGAGAGAAATTAGGATCTGGCTGGCAAACACATCCACAGCTGTGTCCCATGTGGGAAAGGAGACCTCAGTCCCGCCCAGGCCCCCTTCCCCCACAGCCAGCTGCAGAGGGCGGGGCAGGAGAGGGAGGCTCATCCCTGTGGCTGGAGGAGGGGACCAGATGACAGGAACCTTCTCCGAAGTCCCTCTGAGCAGCTGGAGCCAGGTCCTGGCCACAGTCCGACCCTTAGATCCTGACTCAGGATTGGGCTGTGATCGGGTGCTTCTCTGGCCACTCAATGAGGCCAGGCCCAAGGGACTGAACCTCAGGTGGGCTTCGTCTGGTCCACACAGAATTTTTTAATGAATGGAGCCAACATTAAAAAAATCTGTACATGCTTTGTAAGAACCTGTTTCTAGCTCCCCTTGGAAAAACGGAGCATCTTAAGATTTGATTGTGTGGGATCCTCATTCCTGGGGGGTCGAACTCAGCTGAGACAGAGCATGTGCCCCAGTCCCCACCACTCCCTCTTGTCTCTCCAAAACTGCGGGCGAGGAAGAGTAATTCTTTATTGTCGGACCCTGGCCTGCTTTATTTATTTAAAATCCCTGCCTGGCCCCTGGTGGCCTTGTGTTTTCAACCCTGGAGCCAGTCTCTTGTTCTTCCATACCAGGGTTCCAGCCCTGAGCCCCTTAATCTGTGCCCCATGTGATACCTTGGGGCCACTGTTTTCTCCCCCTTGCCCCAAGGCCCGGCACCACACCCCAGGGGTTGGGGATGGGTTGAGACTTGGCTGGGGCCAGCTGGACCCGTGGGAGGCAGACCCACATCTGCTCTGAGATGTGTCAGCTGGGACTGGTCACACTCTCTGTAGCTCATCCCTGAGGCATGTGGGACCAGGCGCTGTGCTTTCAACCCAGCCAGGGTGGTGGTGGGGCCAAGCCCGGGGATGTGGTGTATGTCAAGGCTGCACATAGCAGCGCTCAGATTTCAGCTGCATATGCATTGGCCAAAAAGGGGGAAGGAGGAGGAGGAGAGAGGGCTGCTTTAGCAGAAAGCAGCCAAAACGCAGAGGTGGAAAGACCTGAATTCACACCTTTAGCTGCTGTGTGACCTTGGGCAAGTAATTTTACCTCTCTGAGCCTCCAGATTAACTGGGAGCCAAGGAGAGGCCCAGCAGTGGTAATGTGGTTAATGGGGGGCCTAAATGCCAGAGGGGCAGCTAGAATGGAGGGAAAAAAAATCCTAGACTTTGGGACCATATTGACCTGACACTTGTGAGTTTGATGACCTTGGGCAAGTCACTTCTCTATTGGGATCCTAAAGTGAAGGTTGTAAGCTTTGGTCCACCTGAACCCTCACCAAATTATTCTGAGGGGAAAAAGAATCCATTCATTCAACCAGTATTTATTGAGTACTTGCTAATGTCAGGCACTGGGACATAGCAAGACACGAGACAGCCAAATGTCTCTGTCCCCATGGAGTTCACACTTCTTTGGGAAACAATAAACAATTTGGCAAAAAAATAAACAAGATAAATAAGTTGTATATTATATTTGAAATAATCAGTGCTACAGAAAGAAATAAAGCCAGAAAAGGAGATGGGGCATGCTGGGGATTTAAATAAGTAGGTCAGGGACAGCCTCACTAAGCCCGTGACATCTGGGCAATAATCTGTAGGAGTGCAGGAGGGTTCCATCGGGGGATGAGCTTTCCAGGCAGTGGGAATAGCCAGTGCAAAGGTCCTGAGGTGGGGTGCAGCAGGGAGGAGACTGATATGATTGGAACACAGGGAGGGAAGGAGAGTGGGAGGAGGTGAGGGCAGGGAGGGGGATGGGGGGCAGAACACTTGGGCCGTGTGGGTCGTTGTAAGAACTTTGGCTTTTTCTCTGCATGAGGTGGGAGCCATGGAGGGTTCTGAGCAGACGAGGGACATGCCTGACTTGGGTTTTCCCAGGATCCCCCTGGCTGCCAGTGGAGAATGGACAGTAAAGGCCAGAGCAGAAGCAGGAAAAGCAGAGGGGAAATGACCCGTAGTTAGCTCTCTGTTCAGTGATCATGTCCCTCTCCTGCTCTAAAGCCTTCATGGCTCCCTACTGCCCCTGCACAAAGCCTAAGCTCCTCAGCATGACATTCAAGGCCCCTATTACTTGGCCCTGGCCTCATCACTCCCACCCCTAGCCCCTCAATCTTTCTATCCCCTCCTAACTAGATATTCTGCCTCCACTGCCATGAGCTCTCTCTCTTTTCCCAGCTGTTAGCGCTGGCAGGAATGCCCTTCTTGGTCCTCTTTGTGACCTAGCTCATGGGCAGCTCAGTGTCATTCGGAAAATGGGAGGGAGAGAGGAAGTCCTATTCCCAAGGAGGGCCGGGTTGGGCCAGGTCTCACCTCCCTCCTCCTTAAACATACTTCAGGACCTCTGCCAGCTAAGGGCAGGTGCAGGAGGTAAAAACAGGGCTGTAGCCCGCACATCTGCTGTGTGACTTTGAGCAAGTCTCTGGGTCTTGTTTTTTCTGCCCTGTAAAAGGGGGAGGATAACGAACCTTCTCACAGGTGGTTCCAATGATGGTATCTATGAATCTGGGGGCTGTTGCAATGGGAGTCATGGCATCCTGGAGAAGATGTGACCTCACGTCTCTAACCAGCCGTGCAGGCCCACACAGGACGGCCCTGAGCCCATGCCAGGGATGTCTTGGGGGAGCGATGCCCTTGGCAGCCCCGGGCATCTCCAATCTGTTGCTCCTGAGTTACCTAAGCCCTCATTGTGTGTCTAGCTCTGTGCCTCAGTGGGGATAGAGGCCGGAAGGCTTTGGTTCAAATCCTCCCTCTACCTCTTAGTAGCTGTGCTGTCTGGGCAAGTCAACCCCTCGGTTTCCTTGTCTGTGAAAGGGGAGAATAGAGTATGCACCTCCTAGGGTGAAGCCGGAGGAGACAGACGCTAACAGCTTACGGCGTTAGCCCCTCATCAGGGCCGGCTGGCATATTACGGTTAGTACTAGTGCCGCGTACAAGCTGTGTGGCCTCACGCCTGTCACTTACCTCTCTGTGTCCCAGTTTCCCCTCTGTGAGGTGACGTAATAACACCACTGCCCTCGTGGCATTTTCTTTTTCTTTTTCTTTTTAAGATTTTTATTTATTTATTTATTTATTTATTTATTTGACTGACAGAGACCACAAGTAGGCAGAGAGGCAGGCAGAGAGAGAGGAGGAAGCAGGCTCCTTGCTGAGCAGAGAGCCCGATGTGGGGCTCGATCCCAGGACCCTGGGATCCTGGACCTGAGCCGAAGGCAGAGGCTTTAACCCACTGAGCCACCCAGGCGCCCCCCTCGTGGCATTTTCTTGAGGACTGAGTCTCATGTGTATCAGTGGTGCCTGGGGCAGGGAGAGCACTGGGACTTTCTAAAAGATTTCAAATGTAGAATTTATTTAATTCAATACTATAGGTCACCACGGCTCTGTGAATAGTCCCTCTGAAATCTTTCTGTTGCCCCCAGTCAAACAAATGCCCATTCGGTTTAATCCAACTTAACAAAATAAACCAAGAAAGTTCCAGCCCCCTGCGACGGCAACCCTCCACCCTCCCGGGGCCCGGGCGGGCAGCGGGTGAGCCCTAGTCTCTTCTCTGCTGCGGATGTGACACCTTCCTGCCTGCTCTGTCGGGTCTCAGGATCAGGGTTGGGCTCAAACCCATCCCACCTATCACTTATTAAGTGCCTCCCTATGCAAAGCAACGTTTGACACCTCCGGCTCCCGCTGGCCCTTTCTCCCAGGAGGGAAGGTGGGATGCTGTCCGTTTTTTCCAGAGAGGACAGTGGGGCTGGGAGGGGGAGGCTGGGGATGCGGGCTGAGGGAGGGAAGGAAGTGTGGGGGGGTCAGGGCAGGCTGTGCTGACGCAGCTGTGATGTCAGGGACTGGCCGCAGGAGGTGGCCAGCCCAGTGCTAATGGCATGCTCTCTGCCGGCCTGGCCCCGTGCCTCCTGGGGGGGGCGGGGGCGGGGGCGGGGAGGGCCCGCCACCCCCCTTAACCCCTTCCCAGCCTCTCTTTCCCAGACAGCCGTCCCCCGGGCCTGGTCTTGCCCACAAGATTCCCAGATTTCACAACTGGGGCTGGCGCTGAATCATGTACAGTGAGTCCTCGGAGAGCAGCTCCTGTCTGCCCAGCGTCCCCGGGACAGGACAACCACCAAGCCTGCCCTCCCTCCCTGTGGGCAGGGCTAGTGGCTGCCAGGGAGCCCGGGGTGGGGGGTGGGGGTGTATCTCTCCAGGCTGCTGCCCAGCTGGGGGGCGTCAGACAGGACACACAACCTCTCTGGGCTAGGCCAGGAATCGTGAGGTGGGGAAGGCTGGGGGTGTGGTGGCGGCGGTGGCACCAGAGGGAGTCCCTCTCTACCCGTCAAAACTCCATTCTGGAGAGCGGAGGTGATCATAGGACTGGCCAGGTGAGGGCCCTGCAAGGGCTGGCTGAGGTCTGGGTAAGGGGCTGTGGACCGTCAACACCTGGACCCTTGTTGTGGTTACGCTCCCCATGATACTTTAAGACCCTGGAGGGATGAGTCAGCCCTTCTGGTGACGCCTCCCCTGGAGCCTCGGCCCCTCCTCTCATGATCTGAATTATTTTTACCTTTTGTTTTTATATTTGATTTATTTTTTAAAAAGATTTTATTTATTTGAGAGAGACAGAGATAGGGAGAGAGAGCAGAAGCGGGGAGAAGAGGGAGAAGCAGGCTTCCCACTGAGCAGGAGCCCAACATGAGACTTGATCCCAGGACCCTGAGATGATGACCAGAGCTGAAGGCAGATGCTTAATGGACTGAGCCACCCAGGGGTCCCTAGTCTTACCCTTTAAAAACTTCTTCATGGGGGCACCTGGGTGGCTCAGTCATTAAGTGTCTGCCTTTGGCTCAGGTCATGATCCCAGGGTACTGGGATGGAACCCCACATTAGGCTCCCTGCTAGGAGGGAAGCCGGTTTCTCCCTCTCCCATTCCCACTGCTTGTGTTCTCTCTCCCGCTGGGAGAGGGAACAAATAAATAAGCAAAACTCTTAAAAAAAAAAACAAAAAAAAAAACCTCTTCATGACCTAAATAAACTTTTATTGAACACCACTGTATGCCAGGCACTCTACTGGGCCCTGGAGCTCCAACAGTGAACAAAACAGAGAAAAACCCCTCTGTTCTCCCAGAGTCCGTATTGTAGTTGAGGGAATCAGGAGTTTGAGAATCCTTCCCAATGGTCAGGGTTCTGAAGGAAGTAAAGCCAAGAGTGTGAAGGACGGGGGCTAGGAATTGTCCTCTGAGGAGGTGAGGTTTAACCAGAGACGTGAACAAAGAGAAGAAGCCAGCGTGCAAAGGTCTAAAGGGACAGTATTCCAGGTGCAAAGGTTAGGTGACAGGAATCCAGGTGTGTTTGGGGATCGGCTAGGCCCGTGGGGCTGGAGGACGGAAAGTTGGGGTACGAGGGGAACTTGGTAGGGTGTGCACCGGCCCTTGGCCCTGGCCTAGCTCTCTGAACCCAAGGCTCTTTGTAAATGTGGTGCCTCCCAGGGCCTGACTTGTACCTGCCCAGGCGGCTGAGGAACCAGCTTCCCAGCAAGGACCTGGCTGCTTCCATCTGGGGGCCTGCAAGCCCAGGATCACCAGGGAGGGGCAGGCCCCTGTGCTGAGGCCATAGCGGGGACTCTGATTCCCTCCCTTAGGTGGGGGGAAGCCCAGAGGGAAGCGGAGGACCTGGGTCAGACCCGAGTGTGAGCCTCCCCGCCCCCTGCTGGCTCAGGGCTTGTCTTTTGCATCTCAGGGCCTCAGGGTCCGCGCCTGTGACGTGGGCGCATGATGCAGCCCCTCGGAGGGGTTAAAGGGTGGGGGGGCTCCAGCTTCAGTATGTGTCCTCACTCCCCCTCCCCAGCCCAGGGCTAAACCCTGCAAGAGAAGAAACCTCCAGGGGTCCCGGAGGGATACGCTCTGTGTTTACAGCTGGACCAAGAGCTAGGACATGCACACATGCATGTGTGTGTGCGTGTGTGTGTGTGTTTATGCACATGCATGCCTGTGTGTATGTGTGTGGGGGGCATAGATCAAGACCCAGGCACCGCCAAAGAGGGAAGAGAGAAGGGGTGGGCTTCCAGGGCCGGGGGCACTTAGAACCTGATTCAGGGACCCGAGTGTGGGTAGGGCAACATGAGGCCTGATTAACATCTCCAAGGGTGTTTTAAAAAAATCATTTATTTATTTCTAGAAAAGTTCCTCATCGTTTCCCATCAGGTCATGGGGGCCAGGATGGCTGACAGCATGGGTGACTGTGGCCTGACATGTCCCTTCTTCTCTCAACTGAGGCAGATGAAATGACAGATTGCATGGCATCTGGGCACGTGTGAGAGATAACACAGTCCCCGTGGGACAAGCTGGTTCTTATCCCCATTGTACAGATGAAGAAGCTGAGGCCCCGCATCTCCCCCAAAGGGGATTGAGGATTGGCAGAGATGTGATTGAACCCCAGCCTGTGTGGCCCATGACTGCTCATCACAGCCCCAACCCCACCTCTACCCTCCCCACCGCCGGTGCAGGAGGGGGTCAAAGGCAGATGGCTGGGGCATGTCGGGCCCCCACACATCCGGAAAGGAGCCTGGGGTTGAATCAGAACCAGGTGCGACCCCTCTCGTTCCCCCCCACCCCCCACTGGCAGTAATTACCTGCCCGGGGTTAATAGTGCCCACTTCCCCTCACCTTTCATCAAGGCTCCGGAATTGCCAGGCAGTAATTAACCCTCAGAGCACCTCTCTGAAGTTGGCACTGGAGGCAGACATGTTATTAAACCCATTTTTTTTACAGGTGGGTAAACTGAGGCAGAGCTCATTGAGGCCTGGGAGCCTGTTGTACCCTCATTACTCAGCAGTCCCAATCAGTCTCCACTTTCTTCCCGCAGTTAAGCAGAGGGCCTTCCCCCGGGTGCCTTTCCTCCTGAGGGCTGAGCAGGCAGTCGAGAAGACTGTAGGTCCTGGACACTCCTTATTCTCGCCTCTCATCTGTCAGAGTATGGGCATAGGGCCAGATGGAAGGAGCTGGGCTCTGGCTGTGTTGTGTGACCCTGGGCAAGTCACTGTCTTTCTCTGGGCCCAGTTCCTCCTCAGTAAAAAGGGAGTGATCCTCCCTACTCCGTGGGTTTGTCTGAAGCAAAAAGCATGAGCTTCCCTCTGATCCATCTCCTCTCCCTCACCTTGCTCTGGCCACACTGGCCTCTCTGTTCCTTGAACACTCAAGCCACTTCCAACCTCAGGGCCTTTGCATGTGCAATACCATTGCCTGGAATGTCCTTCCCTCAGTCTCCCCGTGGCTGACTCCTGCTCATCTTCCTCAGCTCAGGTGTCACCTCCTCAACTTAGAGTGCCCTCCCCTCAACCCCAACCCCTCACCCTGTTTTCATTTTGTTTTGTTTTGTTTTTTAAATACTGAATGATACTCTATATTTATTTTTGGATTTTTAAAAATATTTATTTTTTTTAAACCCTCTTTTATTTTCTTAAAGCATCTATGATGGTAACTCATTGTTTACATTGTTTGTTTCCTCTTCAGTCCCACTGGGCAGGGGCTTTTGTCTGTTTCATTCAAGCATTCCCGGGGCTCAGCTCACACAACAGAATACTTTCTCCTCTTCTTTCCTTGCTGACTCCAAGGTCAGCGGCTAACTGGCTCTGTGACCCTGTGAGCTTCGTTCCCTCACTCCCCTGTTTTTTTTTTTTTTGTTTTAGTTTTTTTTTTAATTAAAAAATTTTTTCTTAAGATTGTAAGTAATCCCTATACCCAAAGTGGGTCTTGAACTCATAACCCCAAGATCAAGAGTCGCTTGCTCTACTGACTGAGCCAGCCAGGCACCTCCTCCCTACTCCCCACTGTTAACTAAGGACGGACTGGGCATCATTCTGTAGAAGGACTCAGGTAGTTTTGACATTCCCAGGACCTCAGAGTCCTATCTCCCCAGGTCACAGGGATTGAGAGCAAGAGGGAGAGGAGGGCAGCAAGGCTTCTCTGTCGCTGCTCTGCCCCCTCCCCTGCTGCCTCAGGTTGTTGGGCTCTCTCTGGGCAGATCCCCATAACCAGCCACCCCCCCCCTTGGCACGTCTGTCAGCACCCTTGGGGGAAAGAATTTGGAAAGGGGAGGAAGAGAGAGGAAAGAAACCAGGGTGCCGGGGATGGTTCCCACACCTGTGTAAATAATTTGTCATCTTAAAACTCATCAAATATGCTCACCTTTAATGCCTGGTTCTTGGGCTTGTTTTCCTTGGCAAGGCTGCCACAAGAGTGGAATTTCGGCCGAAGGGAGCCCAATTGTCATCTTCTAAGCATGTTCCTAGGCCAGGGGGCCGGGGCCAGCTCAAGCTGACACTCCACTTCCGTCCCCAGAAGTACTGGAATGTTACTGGGATTTTGGGAGCAGCCTCCAGTTCTGGAAGCTGTCCCAGAATTTTGGAATGTTGGAATTTATACAGCCTCCTGCCCATTTTCCAGAGGAGGAACATGAGGCCCAGAGAGGGGAAAGGGTTGGCCTGAGGTCACACAGCATGCTGGGATGAGTTAGGGTTTGCCAGGAGAAGCTGGAAAGTTTATGAACAGGTAATTTTCAGGTACTAACATCCCAGTCTAATGCTGTAGAAACTCCTTTTTCCTCATCTCAGTCCTTGAGGTTTGGGTGGGGTACCCCAGGACCCTGTTTCTAAGAGTGGGCCCGTGACCAGGTCTGGCTCTAGCAATTAGCCTAGAGGTGGAGTTGTACCTGAGCTTGCCCTGTGAAACTGGATCCTGGACTTGGGTTACTGGGAACTCTTTGTGAAGGAGATGCAGTTTTCCAATTGGATTAAGAGTGAGGGAGTAACAGCCTGGGGCATCAGAGGATGTTATAGGGAAGAGGCTGGCAGAGAGAGATCAACATAGAGCCGGCTAGGGTTTGAGCCCCTGGAGCCAGCCATACCTGAAACTGGAACCCTTGGGATTTTTAGTTTTCTGAGCCACTACATTTCCCATTTTTGGCTGAAAACAGTTGGGCTGGTTTTCTGTCACTTGCACACAAATGGTTCTGACTGACCCAGAGGACGGAGGGAAGGGAAGTGACTGCAAGCAGAAAAAAATCACACATGCATGGTGACTGCAGAGCAGGGGTCCCTCAAGAGACAGGGAGGAGGTGGAGGAGGCATCCCTGAGGTGAGTGTAGGAGTTGGTCGGTGGTCAAGGCGGGAGAAGAGGGTGTCTCCCGCAGAGGGAACAACTAGTACAGAAGCCCACAGGGTTGACTCGTTGGTGCCTGCTCCATGTGGGGGCCAAGGGACCCAGAGACAAAAAGATAAAATCTAATCCAGCTAAATATGGACCCCTGTGCTTTTGGAGCTGAGCCTTCCCATGTCCGTGCTTTCGTCTCTGCTGTGCCTGCTGGCATGCTGCCTCCAATGCTCCAGCGCTCTCCTCACTGGCCAGGGCACATCGGTTTGTAAGTTGTTGTTGTAGAAGGCTCCGGACAGAGTGACAGACCATGTTCCCACCAGCAATGTAGGAAAGGTTCAGTTGCTTCCCATCCTCACCGGCACTTGGTATTGTCAGGATTTGGGGGTTTTTTTGTTCATTTGTTTTTAAATTTTAGCCATTCTACTAAGTGTATACTGGTCTGTCATTGTACTATTAACTTGAATTTCCCTAATCATGGATGACGTTGAGCATCTTTTTTTTTTCTTTAAGATTTTATTTGTTTATTTGACACACAGAGAGAGCAAGAGAGCACAAGTGAGGGGGAGGGCATAGGGAGAAGCAGACTCCCTGCTGAGCAGAGAGCCCATGTGGGGCTCGAACCCAGGACCCTGGGATCGTGACCTAAGCCAAAGGTGGATGCTTAACCAACTGAGCCACCCAGGCGCCCAAAGTGTTTCCTTTTAAAAATAAATGTATTTTTAAAAATAAGCAAGTCAATGTGACTTATGTGAAGAATGTGGATGTGAAGAATGTGAAGACAATGTGAAGAAAACTATGAAATAATGGCAGAATTGGAGGCAGACTGCATGGAAATCATGAGGGCAGAGGTGCCTGGGCGTCACAGTTGGTTGAGCGTCCTACTCTTGCTTTCAGCTCAGGTCGTGAGCTCAGGTTTGTGAATCAAGCCCTGTGTCATGCTCTGCGCTCAGCGTGGAGTCTGCTTGGGATTCTCTCTCTCTCCCTCTGCCGCTTCCACTTGTGCTCTCTCCCTAAAATAAATAAATGTATGGAAAAAAAAATCACGAAGGCAGTTACTTGAATAACTGAAGTGTGGGTAGCTCCAACTTGTTCCACCAGCAAGTACTGACTAAGGACCTCCACGTGCTGGGCTGTGTCTTACTTAGGTCCTGGGACACAGTGACGAGCAAGGGGAATCCTTGGTGCCCTTTGGTGATGATTTCTGTCCAGTGGGTTCCTCTTTATCCTTCAAAAGCCAACTCGAATAACCCTTCCTCGGTCTGGCCCTTGCCTTTCCATGTTGCACTGAACTTTTCTATTTTTGTGGGCGTCTTCTTTGGAAGGACCGTATCTGGGAGCTTCTGATGGGGTTGCACAGACGCTGGTGCATAGGTCCTCAATAAATAGTGCCTTATCAAGTAGACACTCTTCTGAGAGTCCAAAGATGAGTTTGCTGATTTGAATGGTTGAAATCAGCCAGGTCCGTCGGGTGAGCTAGCCCCTCCCTGCTGCATTCTGGGCCGGCCCCACACAAACCAAGGTCATCCACCTTGGCATTCTCTCCCACCGACAAAGACAGCAAGAAAAAAAAAAAACAAACCCTCCCAGACCCCACTTTGCTCCCCATCCAGTGCCCATGGATGCCAGCTCTGAGAGACTCATTGACCCCACAATACTTGACAGGCAACACTTTGCTCTGACCTGACCCCAGTGACCACTCCCCCTGACCTCCCACTACTCTTCCTCCTTTCCCTCCACTCCAGCACAGCAACCTGCTTCTGTTCCTCTAACACACCAAACTCATTCCCATCCCTGGGCCTTTGCATGTGCTCTTCCCTCTCCTGAACCCTCTTTCTTTATCTCTTTGCACGAGTAGCTACTTCTCCACATACAGTTCTGAGCTTAAGTGACGCCTCCTCAGAGACCCTCCCAGGCCATACCATCAAAAGCCTTCTCCACATCTGCTTTTTCTTGTATCATTCTGTTTTTCCTTTGTAGCCCCGAAGACTCTCATTTCAGAATTTATTTCTGTGTTCACTTGTTTTTTTGTTTTGTTTTGTTTTGTTTTCTGTATCCCCACTCGAGGGTCAGTACCATAAAGGATTTGGGTCTGGCCATCTATCTCTGCAGTGCCTGGCACAGTGCCCACACATAGTTGGTACTCAATAAACATTTGGAGAATGAATAAGTATGTGAACGAATGAGTGCATGAGCTCTCCCTTCTCAAGATGCACTCTAAGCAGAGTTGAGGCCATCAGCTCATGTGTCAGGCTAACAGCCTTCTGAGCTCATTCAGAGTGGGGCCACAAGTCCTTTTTCCGGCCCCCATCTGGCCCCTGTGCCCAGGCCCATGCTGGGTCCTGTCTACTGGGTCCCCCAGGCTTGTGTTCTGCCAGCCGTCCCGCCTGGGGGTGGGGGGTCTGTTCCACTATCCTCGGAGCTGGCCTGTTGTTCCAGGATCTCCCGAGCTATGGACCATGGAAGGGCCTGGAAAGAGCAATGTGGGGTCCAGGGCCTTGCGTGGAATCCCATCTTCTCACCATGAGAGTCATTTCCCCTCCCTTTCTGTCCTCCTGGTTCTGCCATGGGAAGGAAAGTCTCCACAAGCAGCCAGTGTGTCTTTTCCATCTTTCTACCTTCCGTTCTTTCTTTTTAAGAAACAGAGAGCAGAGCCAGTGCCAGGCCATCAGCAGCCGTGGGGTCTGGCTCTGTCTTACTTCTTTGTAGAATCTCCTAAATACCTTTGATTTCCAGCAAGTGCCTTGGGTTGGGTTCCCCTAGAAGCAGATCCCAAAGAGGATCCATTGAAGGCAGATAGTTTATTTGGGAGGTGACCCCTGGGAACCCTGGTGGGGATGTGGGGACATGAGGGAGGAGGGCGGCCAACGCCGAGGGTACACCCGGGGCTCTCTGGTGGAGATCCTGCTCCTCTGGGCTATCCCACCGGGGAGGGGGGGCAGTGGGGAGAGGGTGGAGACAGAGCCGAGGAAATGGACATCCTCCCTGCCAGTCTGTGGCTGAGGGTGCGTCCTCCCTGGAATGTTCGTTCCCAGCACCTCCCGCCTGCCACAGGTGGGCAGAGCCCGCAGGTGAAGGGCAGGTGCTGGCTACGGGAATCAGGTCCGTGGGAGGGGAGATGGGCGGAGCCCCGGCAGCGAAAACCTCACCCTGAAGAGGGGTTGCTCATTTAAAGCAGAGGCAAACATGTTCCCTTTAAAAACTAGGTTTAAATAAAAATTCTAAAGGCAAATGGACTTAAAGAAAAGGAGACTGTAAGTGGGGCACAGGGGAAATGCCGAATTTGGCGAACGCTGTTTTCCAGGACATTTAAAAAGCAGACACGTCTCATCTCTTTGGGGAGCCACCAACACGGATGTATCGGGGTGGCAAAGAGACCCCCCGCAACTCCTCCCAGCATGCCTGCCTCGCACCTTCCCTGACACTGCCCTGTGCCCCTGGGAGTCTTGGAAATGGGCCAGGAAGCGTGAAGACCTTTGTGATTCAGGGTCTGTCATTTCCAGGCCTCTATGTTCAAAGGGTATGTTCTCAAGTCCCAGGAAGAACTAAATTTTCCAAAATGGGCAAGACAGTCCTGAAAAAGAAAACCTAAAAGGAGGACTTTGGGGGGCAGACATTAGATCCTGCAACAAAGGCATAGTATGGCGTGGGCATAGCCGTGAGTAAATACATCAAGAGTCCAAGAACTGACCCAGTGTCCCCCACGCTGCCTAATGGATGCGGAAGCCTTGGGAAAGAGGAAGACATTCATTAGCATGGATCTTTGATTACGTCTGGGCTGGGGCACTGCCTTCCCATTAGGGTCCCCGTCATGGGCCCTCCCCTCTGACCCACCTGCGGGGGCACTGGGGAGACTCACCCTCGGGAACCCCGCACACCCCGTGTCTACTGTGGAAATGTCAGAAGCCCCAATTCAAGATGAATTAGGTAACAGGTGGCCCCGAGGAGGATGTCCTTCCCTTTGCAGTTCTCTTCAATTCTTCTGAGTAGCCCACGGAGAGAGCCTCATGCGGGTGCTGTAAGTCCGCCTCCGAGCTCGCTCACCTGCCGTGACGAGGCAGAGCAGACCTCCACCCGGAGCCCCCCCTCGGTGGCCACAGGATCCTGCTAGAATTTAATCATGCTGTTTTGTGATCATTGTTTTTAAGGTTACTTTCCCTCTGTAGAAATGAATACTTGTTTTCCCTTTCTGGTTGTAATACAGATCATTTAAAAATCATTTTACCAGGGCGCCTGGGTGGCTCAGTCTGTTAAGCTTCTGCCTTTGGCTGAGGTCATGATCCTGCTCAGCGGGGAGCCTGCTTCTCTCTCTGCCCCTCCCCCGCTCATTCTCTCTCTCTCTCTCTCTCTCTCTCTCAAATAAAAAAAAAATAAAAACCATTTTACTAACACATGCTAGGAGAAGAATGAAGCATTCAGGGTAGATGACTCTATGGAGACAGAAAGCAGCCTGGGTTAGGGGGGTCGCAGAACTGGGAGCAACTGCGTGACGGGTGCGGGGTCTCCTTCTGGGGGGACGAAAATGTTTTGGAACCAGTTAGAGGTGGTGGTTGCACCACATCGCGAACGTACCAAATGCCTCTGAATCGTTCACTTTGAAAGGGTTGGTTTGATGTTACGTGGATTTTACCTCAGTAAATTGTTTTTAAAAAACCAACCAAGGCAAAAAAAAAAAAAATCAAGTTTACTTAATAAAAGGTACTCATGTCTTTAAAGATGCCTTTTAAGTGAGGCGTGGGAGTCCCGGGCTTAGACGATCGGTCTCACCCCCTTGGCCTGGGTTTGTGCCATGCCCAGGCCTGGAATGCCCTCTCTGCTCACTGACAGAATCCTGCCCATCCCTGGGAACTCGGGCCAAGCCTCACCTCTGCAGGAAGCCCTTCTGATTCCAGAGGCATAGGGGGTGACCGGAGCAGTCAGGTGGGCCCAGCCCTGCAGCCCTGTGGCCCCAGGCCTGGCACTCAGACCAGCAGGCTTCCCAGGAGCCTCCTAACTTTGGGCACGTTGCGTAACCTCTCCAAGAGGGTCTCGGGCTTCCTCGCCTTTAAAATGGGTGTTCGTGATTGTTCTTATTTCACGAGATTGAGTAACTCCGTAGAAAGTCCGTGCACAGGGCCTGGGGCCAAGTCGGTCAAGCGCTGATCACACCATTAAGTGCATTTAGTTGCCTCCTGTTTCTGGAACCATAAGCAAGGGCTCAGCCTGCAGGAGGTCTGTATCCCTAGTTCACCCATGGGGCTCACCAACAGTAAGTTCCCCAGAACAGCGTGTTGACTGATGCCCAAAGGAATTCCTAGAATCCCGCTTGTTCTCTCAGCCTCCACTCCCCTTACCCTGGTCTAGCCCCCTTCATTGCTCAGCTGGACTCTTGTGGTCACCTCCTCCCTGGTCTCCTGGCTTCTGTCCTGTACCCCCCACTTCCAGTCCATTCTCCGTACGCAACCAGACGGATCTCATCAGAACCTAAGTCAGATCCTGCCCTTCCCTGGCTCAGGATGTTGCCAGGGCCCCCACTTCATTCAGGGTAAAAACCAAAGTTCTCCCCATGGCCCAGAAGGCCCTGCTTTGTCTGCCCATGTCCTATAAGTCCCCCACCCCTCACGAACGCCTCGTCTCCCTTGTCTTGGACCAGCCATGATAGTCTCCATGCTGTTGCTGTCAAACTCCAGGCCTCCTCCTTTAGGCCTGTGTACTTGCTGTTCCCTTCTCTGAGGACACTGTTCCCCAGATGTCCCCCACTGCTCACTTCCTTACCCGCTTCAGGCCTTGATTCAAATGTCCCCTGTCCATGGAGGCTTCCCCTGGCTGCCCAGATCTTATTGGGCTCCAAAGCTCTCTCCTGAGGAAAGGACCGTGGCTGGGTCTCTGGGCCCCACCCCCTGTCTCAGGCAGAGGAGAGGCTCCCAGGCCTCTTTCTGGACTCAGGGGTCTGGGGTCAGCTGTGGAGGCAGGCCACACCTGGGCTCTATCTCGTGCCGAGGCCTCTGCTTACTTGCCATGGGAGGTGGCCCTGACCTGCTCACACGGGCTTCTAGGGTGCCGATGGGAAAGCCCCACGTCCTCCTCCACTTACCTGACTTGGGCTGACTCAGACCCTCACCCCTGGCCGGAGGGAGCTGCAGCCGCCCCGCCCGGCCCCTTGATGGGAAACAGTGCTGCTAGGGCCTGGCTGGGCCAAACACTGACTCACCTCACCCCGCCCAGCCTCTGCCATTGGAAGTCGCACCTCCTTCTGGCCAGAGACGCTCCAGCCCTTTGCTCCTGGGGAGCTTTCCCACTCTGCGCCTTTGCCCAAACTGTGCCTTGGCGGGCAGTGGCCTTCTGCCCGGAGCCCTTCTGCTCCTTTCCAGCGCAGCCCGAGGGCTGTCTCCTGCCAGGAAACGTTAGAGATTGCTCTAGCTAGAAGGGTACAGGGGGTAGTGGGAGAGCTAATATTAATATACGAATAATACTATTACCCCGCTAATAATAGCTATTATGCACCAGTAATAGTAGAGTCACTGTGGGTACTGTGGGCTGGGCACTGTCCTACAAACTTTATTGTATTAACTCATTCAACCATCACAGTCATCTCACGAGGTAGACACTTTCATTTCCCCGAGGCACGGAGTGGTTAGTAACTAGCCCAAGGTTTCCAGCTGGTGAGCGGAAGAAGGATTTGATTCTAGGAAGTCTGGATGGCAAACTCACCCACCAGATCATGAGAGCAGAGTGGGGGCTCTGAGGCTGGAATCCAGGGAAGGAGGATGGAAACGGGGAAGGAGGCGATGTCAGCCCTGGGCTCTGTGTCAGTGCCCCTTCCTGCCACCAGCACAGGCTGGCCCTCAGTTCCTCTGTCCAGGTGAATCCTCAGAACACAGGGTCTGGGCCATCCACCAACAGCCTCTAAAAGGGAATTGACACATATGAAGCAGGGGCCATGGACACTTAAGACATTAACGTGTGGAGCAGCCCCGTGGAGCAACAGTTACTAACATCCGTTTTACAGAGGAGGAGACTATGGCCCAGAGAGTAGTGGGATTTGCTCAAGTTCACAGAGCCAGGGTGCGGCAGAGGCTGAATTCAAACCCAGGATTATTCTGACACCATAAGGCCAGAGTCCCTTCTACTGGGTAGTGACATAGCACCTCAGTGAAGAACAGGGCAGGACCCAGAGGTCAGAAAGAGCCTAGAACTTCAGTTCTCATCACCCCTTCTCTCCAGCATCCTACTAACTGTCACCCGCAACCCATCCATTCACTTGTTCATCCATCTGCTCATCCACCCACCCACCCACTCATCCACCATCCACCATCTATCCACCCATCCTTCCCTTATTCTATCTAGTTCTTCATTCACCCTTCCATCTGTCCATCCACACTTTCATCCACCCATCCTTCTATCCATCTGCCTACCCATTTTTCTATCCCTCCCACATTCCATCCTTTTATCTATTCATCCTTCCTTCCATCCATCCATCCATCCATCCACTCATCCATCCATCCATCCACCTACTCATCCATCCATCCATCCATCCACCGACTCACCCATCCATCCATCCATCCATCCATCCATCCATCCATCCATCCACCGACTCACCCATCCATCCATCCATCCATCCATCCATCCATCCATCTACTTATCCATCCATCCATCTAC